>NC_057806.1:326318083-326468866 GCF_018294505.1 Triticum aestivum | reverse complement strand
CGTCCCACGGCCCCTGCTCGCCGCTGCGCTGCTGCGCGCCACTGCCTCCGCCCTCCCCCTTCCGCTCGCGCCCGCGGACCCTTCCCCCTTCGCTCGCTGTAGCCGCCCCGCTCGTCGGCCCCGTTGCTCTGCTGCCGCTGCTCGCCCACGACTGCGCTGCGCACGCCCGTTCCTGACGCACCTCGCCTGCGGGCACGCCCGCGGCCTCCTTCCCGTGCGCGCCCACCGTGGCCGCACCCCTGTTGGTCACCATGGACCCCGCGTTTCCCCGCCACCGCCCTGCGGCTCCCTGCCGCAACCACCTCCGTCGCCGCAGTCATTCCCCCCTCCGTCGCCTCCCTTGGCTCCGGCCGGCGCCGGCTCCGGCGTGCGTCGGGCCTGCTCGGTGCCCCCTCGGGCACCCGTCGGTTTGGGCGCCCGTACCACCGCCCGTTAACGCGTGCCCGTGCTCGTTAAGGCTCCTAGGGCCAATGACAAGTGGGGCCCTGCCCCCAGAACGAAAATGAAAAAAAAGAAGTAAAAATAAATAATAAATTAAATTATTAATTAAATTAATTAATATAAGGATTAATTAACTTAATTAATCTTGTTTAATTAACCTAATCAATTAACTAAACTAATCAAACGTGTTTAGTTAGCCTGAGTCTATGACAGGTGGGTCCCACTAG
Source organism: Triticum aestivum (assembly GCF_018294505.1). NCBI lineage: Eukaryota > Viridiplantae > Streptophyta > Magnoliopsida > Poales > Poaceae > Triticum > Triticum aestivum. Next base: position 326,468,198 of record NC_057806.1, on the reverse strand, counting down.
ACCCACAGGCCAAGTTTGACTCTGGATAGCTGGGTTTGACCTGTTGACATCATGGTGATGTCATGCTGACATCACCTTTCACTGTTCTGGATAATGTTCTATTAAAATAATTAATTAAATGCTAAAAATGATTTAAATCTTTTAAAATCAATATAAAATAAACCGTAGCTCGGATGAAAAAACTTTGTATATGAAAGTTGCTCAGAACGACGAGACAAATTCGGATACGCAGCCCTTTCATCCGCCACGCATCCCTAGCATGGTGAACACGCAACTTTCCCCCTCTAGTTCATCTGTCCAAAAACGCGAAACACCGGGAATACTTTCCCGGATGTTTTCCCCCTTCACCGGTACCACCTCATACCGCGTTAGGGCACACCTAGCATCACGCTTTGTCATGTCATGCATCATCATGCATTTGTTTGCATTATATTTATTGTTTCTTCCCCCTCTTCTCTCGCTAGACACCGAGACCGACGCCGCTGCTACCCAGTATGACTATGGTGTTGACGACCCCTCTCTCTTGCCAGAGCAACTAGGCAAGCCCCCCCCCTTGATCACCAGATATCGCCTATTCTTCTCTATACTGCTTGCATTAGAGTAGTGTAGCATGTTACTGCTTTCAGTTAATCCTATACTGCTGCATAGCCTGTCCTTGCTACTACTGTTGTTACCCTTACCTGCTATCCTACTACTTAGTATAGGATGCTAGTGTTCCATCAGTGGCCCTACACTCTTGTCCATCTGTCATGCTATACTACTGGGCCGTGATCACTTCGGGAGGTGATCACGGGCATATACTATATACTTTACACTGTTACATTACCTGTGGTACTGTTTGGAGTTGGGGGCTGAAGGGGCAGGTGGCTCCATCCCGGTAGAGGTGGGCCTGGGTTCCCGATGGCCCCCGACTATTACTTTGTGGTGGAGCGACAGGGCAGGTTGAGACCACCTAGGAGAGAGGTGGGCCTGGCCCTGGTCGGCGTTCGCGGATACTTCACACATTTAACGAGATCTTGGTATTTGATATGAGTCTGGCCACTGGCCTATACGCACTAACCATCTACGCGAGGAAAATTATGGGCACTCGACGTCGTGGTATCAGCCGAAGCCTTCATGACGTCAGCGACTGAGCGGCGCGCGCCGGGTTGGACCGCGTAACGCAACTTCCTTTGTAATGGAGGTTGCTAGGTCTGCTCTCCGGCCGCCCTCGCAACGTGCAGGTGTGCAATGGGCGATGGGCCCAGACCCCTGCGCCATAGGATTTAGACCGGCGTGCTGACCTCTCTGTTGTGCCTAGGTAGGGCTGCGACGTGTTGACCTTCCGAGGCCGGGCATGACCCAGAAAAGTGTGTCCGGACAATGGGGATTGAGCGTGTTGGGAAATGTGGCGCACCCATGCAGGGAAGTTGATCTATTCGAATAGCCGTGTCCCTCGGTAAAAGGACGACCCGGAGTTGTACCTTGACCTTATGACAACTAGAACCGGATACTTAATAAAACACACCCTTCCAAGTGCCAGATACAATCGGTGACCGCTCTCTCACAGGGTGACGAAGGGAGGATCATCGGTTAGGATTATGCTATGCGATGCTACTTGGTGAACTTACCATCTACTCTCTTCTTCTGCTGCAAGATGGAGGTTACCAGAAGCGTAGTCTTCGATAGGAGTAGCTATCCCCCTCTTATTCCGGCATTCTGCAGTTCAGTCCACGTATGATACCCTTAATCCATTTGATACCAATGCATACATATGTAGTGTAGCTCCTTGCTTGCGAGTACTTTGGATGAGTACTCACGGTTGCTTTTCTCCCCCTTTTCCCCTTTCCTATACCTGTTTGCTGCGACCAGACGTTGGAGCCCAGGAGCCAGACGCCACCGTCGACGACTACTACTACTTGGGAGGTGCCTACTACTACGTGTAGCCCGCTGACGACGACCAGGAGTAGTTTAGGAGGATCCCAGGAAGGAGGCATGCGCCTCTTTCGATCTATATCCCAGTTTGTGCTAGCCTTCTTAAGGCAAACTTGTTTAACTTATGTCTGTACTCAGATATTTTTGCTTCCGCTGACTCGTCTATGATCGAGCTCTTGTATTCGAGCCCTCAAGGCCCCTGGCTTGTAATATGATTCTTGTATGACTTATTTTATTTGTAGAGTTGTGTTGTGATATCTTCCCGTGAGTCCCTGATCTTGATCGTACATGTTTGCGTGTATGATTAGTGTACGGTCAAATTGGGGGCGTCACAAGTTGGTATCAGAGCCGACTGCCTGTAGGAATCCCCCTTCCCCACTCCTTGGCCGAAGTCGAGTTTAGACATTACAAAACTTTTTACTAACATGGTTGTGTGCCTTACGGGCCCACGTCGCCATTGGGTGGTATTAGGATCTTTTATTCCTCGTCTATACTCTGGGACTCTGACTCTCTTCTACTTAGGTTAAACGAATTTGCTAACTCTAACTCTAGGCTCTCGTAATTACTTCCTCCCAGAGAGCCCCATATTACAGATGATCGTCTGCTGCACCGGAAGATTCCGACGATACTCTCTGAGGTTTTCCCGAGACCCTTGTGCCCGCCGACTTTACAATCCCCTACCACCGATATAGCCTTATGGATAACTACCTACAATTGTCGTTCATACCTTCATCCTCAGTTGCTCTTATTATTACAAGATGCCCTAAATTGATCTCCGTTGTTCCGAAATCCTGTAAGCTTACTGCCTTGCAGTTCTTTACCACATGAATACCCCTATTGAAAATTCCTCGTGCTTATTGAGTATCTGTTCATCCCCAGTTGTTCGTATGCTTCATAAGATACTCTGAAATAATATTCGACCTTCTGAGCATCCTCTTCAAACTATTGCTCTACAAATACTTGTATGCTTACATTATGGATGCTCCCATATCACTAGCAATATTCACTAATATCTTTTGACTCCGCCATTCTGATCCTATTGATTCAACATGTGTGCGAATGCACACAATCATTAATCGACCCTTCTAAATTATCTTTCCGGCCCAGACGTCATTTTGAACATGAGCTGGTTCTCGACCAAACTATTTGTCATCGATTGTGCCTCTCGTCTATTCAGTTTATCCATCCTTGATCAGAGCATCTTCTTCTGATCCTTAGTTTTGGAAATCATAATTCCTTTGTTAACTAAGCATCGAATTATTCAGATGTTCTATAATCTGATGCCCTTGCATTCTTTCTTCCTCTGATTGAGTACTGATACTCACATTGGCTCCGTTGTGGATCGCCCGATCCATTATTGGATTTCATCCGACATCGTCCTTCATATTTAATAACCTTGTGAGCCTTTCCACGGGTATATAATGCCTTTGGTAAATTGTATCCTCTGCTTTGTCAATCATGCTTTGCTTCAAGCATGTGCTAATTGGTCCTGACGTTTGTGGTATTTGTTCCTAAGATGCCCCGATGGGTTGAACCAATGCCTTCCCTAATGTGTGTGGACCCGAAAGTTTTCACGGGTCGTACTTATCTGGTATTGCACCATTTAAAACTTTCAACAACTAATGCCATTTTTGAAAAACGAGAAGTGAATGGAAGGTTATACATTGAAGAAGTGGGAGTCGACCTTGAACTTTGTGTTCATGCCCATGGACACGATGTGGAACTTATCATGGGAGCTTCTTGTAATAGTAACTATTTCCTTGATATAATATCATCTGGTATCGGTGAATTGATCCTTTGCAGCCGTGGTTCTGACCAGGATTGTTCTTCTTTGGTCCCATTTCTTGGACAAGTTAAATCACTTGTCTTCTATAGGTCAATATGCCTGCCCAACCTCTATTATGATCTACCTTCGAGTATTACCCCTGGTATCTCGAGGATATCAGGCCATTGCACTACATCTTATGAAATTTTGATGGAGTACTACCTTACCCTGTCTTTGTCACTTCATGGGTTCTGGGTTGTTTGTCAACCGAGAACACCGATAAGTGAATCGATTCCGCACTCTGATTCAATAACTCTAAGTAATTTTCATTGCTTACGAGTTTAATAATCCTTCAAGTCATTCCTAGCATGATCGGCTATATCATTATCGTGCCTAATTTTAACTGTGCTACCTGGTTCTTTTTCCCTAAGCACAATTTTTGACGATGAGCTAAGCTTACGTCGATCTTCCTCGTGGTATCATTTCTCCTTGAACACCAAGCTTGATTTCGAGTTTGTGTCATACCCTTGGATCCAATAATCTTTCGCCTCATCATTCCTTTGACTTGATGTCGTCGCCGATTAATTACATCTTCATGAAATCTCGCGACAAATGTGTCGTGAACATCATCAACATTCTGAGCTCTTCCAAGATATCTATCGAATTCTTGATGAGAAATACCACCCTTTGCTCTCGATGATTTGTGTTATCATCGACCACTTTATTGCCTATCGTTCAACACAAACTTGTTCGTGCTTTGTGATATAACTTGAGATCCTTGCTATCCATCAATTGTTCTTCTTACCTTGGAGTATTACCATCTTTTATGTCAGGAATGTCGTGAGAATCTCACCACCTCTTGAGAATTCTTGATATAAGTGATACTTCACCATCACCATTCCTTTCTTGGTCCCCGTGTTGTTCCTAACAGGAATACCGACAGATGGACTAGTAATTTTAAAAATTCTAGCAACCTTATTGCTTTGATGTTAATGGTCAACATTTCATTCTTAGACCATTGGTTATCGAATCGCCATTCTAACATTGTTTGTGCTACCTAAGCCCATATTTCGGGCACACCTTTCAACCAATGCTTAATTGTGTATGTTTCCGTCGAGCATACCTCATTATATCATTTGATCCGACAAATGTTATCTCCTTGTTCACACAACTATGGAAATCCATCTTTTGGAGATCTCAATGAATTGCCACTAAGTTCATCAGCCACTTCCTCATCCTGTCATTGGTTTAATGATGAACTCATGATTCAACTTGCTTCCATAGCCCATTTCCCGAGAATCTTGCAACTCCATCTCGTTAATTGTGTTGCCCCTTTCCTTCTCGGGAATCACGAGTCTGAGGTATCCTGACATCAATCGGATCTGATTCTCGGTCAGATATGATGGTTGGGACATATTTCCAAGAGTTATAACATTGCTCTTTATATGACCCGGTAAGGTAATGTCATGCCTAGCACACCTGGCCGGAGGACCTATTGTTATAGATTCCTTTTTAGCAAGCTTAGCGATTCTTCCATGAGGAAATCGTCAGACTTATTTTATAAGTTGTTCCTGATGAATCCTTTCTGTATGCAAAGTCCGACCTTTGCTTGAAAAGCATGTCAATGCTATCTCGAAGCATGTATCTGGTACTCTTATCATCAGTAAGAACATTTGTAGCACAATGCTAAATTTTCCTTATCAATTATCCAAACACCTTTGTATGGGTAATATCATGAAATTTCTCTCCTCTTACCTAAAGGGTTTTCTATGTTATATCCTGTCATGGATATCATGCTCTGCTTGTCCTTGTGAAGGATATACCCCTGAAAAATGTGTTTAAACACGTTTAAACACTCACTGGAACCTGGTGATGCGGATTCTTCGGTACATCCGCAGCACCACGGCTCTAGGTCTTAAGTTGACGGCTTCGTCCTCAACTGACCTGGTCGCCTACAGTGACGCCAATTGGGCTCGCTGTCCGGACAAGCGACGCTTGACATCAGGCTATTGCGTCTACCTGGGGCCCTCTCTTATATCGTGGTCGTCTAAATGACAACCCACGGTATCCCACTCAAGTGCCGAGGCTGAGTATGTGTTGTGGCCAATGCCGTCGCCGAGTGCTCGTGGCTCCGACAGCTTCTTCAGGAGTTGCTTCTTGATGTCCCGAAGGCCATCATTGTCTACTATGACAATGTATCTGCGGTCTACCTCTCCGCCATCCCCGTTCATCATCGTCGCGCGAAGCACATTGAGCTCGACATTCACTTCGTGCGAGAGCAGGTGGCTCTTGGGCACGTCCGCGTTCTTCATGTTCCTACCACTCAGCAGTTTGCCGATGTCATGACGAAGGGGTTACCGACGCCTACATTTGAGGAGTTCCAGTCCAGTCTATGCGTCACTGGTGACGTATCGACTGCGGGAGGGTGTTGAACATATATGTGCATGTATCTGTTAGGATAATCTCCTGCCGGCCCCGCCTCTAGTTTCCTTGTATAAATGAGGCTGAGGAGTGTGCCCTCTTTATCCACATTTAGCTTCTCTTGTTTGAATGTGGCATGTCCGTTAGTTGGGTCTTATGCCATTGTCAGTGTTGCTCATCCGACATGGGTTTCCTCAAGTATATAATCTTTGTTTATGTTATCCTCTTTCTCGTCATCAGCGTCGCCAAGTCGCCAAGGGAAAACTCTTTGGATCAGCCTTCTCCAATAGAAACACCTCTTGAATTGAGATATGTATCTCTAGTTTCCGACGACCTTGGCTTAGTTGGAGACAAAGCGACCAAATCCTCCAGTTGGATTTGATGTCTCTGTTTTTTTTGTTCCGATATAAAGCCATGTTTCTGATGTGGATAACATCCCTATCGTTGATACAACCCCGCCTACCAATGCCACTCCTCAAGTTGCATCACAATGTCCAATGAAAAGAGCACTCTCATGACAAGTTAATTATGATGTAACTTTTATTTCTTATGGTATTCTCAAATATTACGAACTCCACGCTAAACCATAAAGTGGCAACGTCGGCTGCTTGAAGAGAGGGAGTGGACATGGTCATGGGAAGGTCCTTGATGTTTATAGAGATTGAGTCCATGTTAATGTTTTCTTTTATGGGTATCATAGACTCAAAGGATTTTTTTTAAGAAATTGCATCTCTGGGCTAGGAATCATGTGGAACTATAGTGTATAATGGCATCTCCAATGCTGATCCTCAAATTGTCCGCTTATATTTGGAGTTTTGGACCATGCGGTCCAGACGTAATAAGCCATTCAATACGGTACCCAACATTCTGCAGAGGATCTAGTAGTCAGTTTTCCGTTCCGTAAATTGAAAGCAAACCAAGGAGGGTTTCTGGGCGTCCGAGTCATTGCCATGCACGCATACAAACTGTAGGCCAGCACTCGAGATCCATGAAAGCAGCTCACAGGAGATTTGTGTGTGTGTGTGTGGAGGATTCATTCCTTTGGACCAAATAAAATTTAAACAAACAAAAAAACATTATATGGACTGGAGTTCTTTAAAATCCTTTTTTAAAATGCCTTAAACCAAAGAGGCCGACGAGAAGGTCATTGCGCTTGGCCGCTTGCCCGTTCAAAATGGCACGCACGATGTCAAGTGTCAAACCCCCGCAAAAAAATTAAAAAATTCCCAAGCGTCAAACGAGAACGTGTGTGCGTGTGGTGTAAAAACCCCGTCAACACGACTAGTGGCACGCACTCTAGAACTCTACCGACCGGGTCTCGCTGTCGTCAGCTGTTACGGGCCTCTGGCGCGCGGGCCCGGGGCCATCCGGCCTCCCCAGCTGTTTCGGTCCTGGCTCCCGCACGATAAAACCGGGGCGGGTTCCCCCCCGTCTTCTTCCTCCCACCCCACATTTGACATTTCCCATCTGCTCCTCCTCCTCCAGCCGCGCCCCCGATCCCAGTTGCGTCCTCAGCGGATTCCACTCCATTCGATTCTCCCGAGGAGCAAATTGCCTCCCGAGATCTTCATCTCGCTTCGGATTCCTCTCGCTTAATTGGTTCCGGAGCTAGGCAAGAAGCGAAAGAGGAGGAAAATGTGCCCGCTGAGGGTGATACTCATCTTCCTCTCCGCCACCGTCGCCGGATTCTTCCTCCTCCGGGGCCTCAACGCCGACCCCGACTGTTTCCAAGACGGCGACGACGGCTCGGAATCTCCCAGGGCCGCCGTTCCCCTCCATTCCAAGGTACCCAACTAACCTTTCCCCAGTCTTGCCTACTTTTAGCCTCTTATTATATACGGACCTCTCACGTTTCTTGCCTAACCCTTCCAGAGGATTTCCAATTCATGTTCGTGCAACCAACGCTAGCGAATAATTTATGATAAATAAAATATAAAGTTGAAATAGCTGATAAATACGGAGTATATACGTGAAAGAAAAGTCAATTAATTAGCTATTGTGCAATGATGTATACTTGATATGGCTTGTTGGCAAGGCTCATTAGATTTCGAAGTCACCAAAATTAAACCATGGTTGAAATTTGCAATAACGTTGATCAACCATGTTAGTAGTTTGTGATGAGAATTGCTCCCTACCGTAAGCGGCCAATGAAGACTGAATGAGTATTTGCATCGGAATGCAGGTTGGTTCAGCTGTGAAAACCGGGTTCTGGACAACGGTAGACATGGCGAGCGGGCGGTACCTTTGGCGGACCCTTGTTGCGCCACCAGCGAATTCTGAATCCGACAAGGCCTGGTGACGACGAACTTCATGTTGTCTGTTTGACATTTGTGTAATGCGGGAGACAAGGGATGTGATGTGCGATACGGCGGTGATTGTAAATATGGGTTTTCTTTGTTTAAGCAAATGTGCAAATTGTTCATGTTTGAGCCTTGTGTTATATGCCAGGACTGGATTATTTTGTTTGAGCCTTGTGTTTTTGAGTTTTGACAAGTGGGGGCAGTGCTGGAAGTATGGATTTTGGACTAAGTTTGTTTCATCTTTGTTTGGTTTCGATTGGTTGAAGCATACAAGAAATGCCAGAAATGGGGATTTGATTATTTCCTAAAGTACAATTTTTGTTGCTTTTCAAATTGGGAGAAATTTCCTGCTTTGTTCTTGAGTTGTCCAGAGGAGATGTTTTTTCAATACTGAAACTTCAGAGCATCATATCCTGTATACCCCCACCCTGTGTCGACATTTGAAGCATACACTTTGTGATCTCACCTCCTGGGAAAGTTGCTTGACTGGTTGATTACCAATGTGAAAATGGGCTGTTGGATAGGGACAATCTCTTTAACTTGCAGCTGGAGTTACAATATTTTCTAGGTAAGACTTAGCCAATGAGTTGTTGGATAGGGACAATCTCTTTAACTTACAATATTTTCTAGATTAGACTTAGCCAACACGTGAAGTACGTTTGATCCTTCTTCGTATGTTCTTTTATCATTTATCATAGCTTATACTCCCTCCGTTCGGAAATAATTGATTTCCGAACTGAGGTAATATTTGTCAATTTACTTCCTACAAAATTGCAAGTTGCATGTTTATACGCTGCATTGCGATTCTACTACTCCGCTACTCATTGTGTAAGTGTTCCCACTTGAATTTAGTCTGGTTATCGGGACAGTCTGATCATCAAAAAGATGCATATGAGTATATGACAGCAGATCACCAACTGTTAGTATGATGATTTCTTCTCAAGTGTTCATACAAAAAAAGTTTAGATAAAATGCAGAGGTCATCCTGTGCAGTTTTTGCATACCAAATTGAGTATTCAATGATATAATGATGCAGCATGTGGAACATATGAACTTATTTTCTTTATCCTCGGCACAGTATTTCACCAAGAAAGCATAGTACAGGAACAGTTTTACAAAGCACATATGTATTTCCTTGTGGAGTGATAAATGTTACAGTTCAGAAACAACTTAATCCATGGTCTGAGCTTATCAACAATTCTTACTCGTCCAGTACAGAAAGAAAAGAAAGCATTTATTTGTGACAAAGAGCCCGCTCATGTAGAGTATGTAACACAATTGCTCGAAGTATGCATTATTGGATTTTGGACCAAGTTGGTTCATCTTTGTTTGGTTTTGATTGATTGAAGCATATAATAAATGCCAGAAATGGGGATTTGGTTATTTCCTAAAGTACAGTTTTTGTTGCCTTTTAAATTGGGAGAATTTTCCTGCTTTGCTCTTGAGTTGTCCCGAGGAGATGTTTTTTCAATATTGAAACTTCAGAGCATCATATCATGTATTACTCCCACCCTGCTTTGCCCTTCAGAAAGTTCCTTGGCTGGTTGATTACCAGTGTGAAAATGGGCTGTTGGATAGGGACAATCTCTTCAACTTGCAGCTGGAGTTACAATATTTTCTAGATAAGACTTAGCGAATGAGCTGTTGGCTAGGGGCAACCATTTAACTTGCAGTTGGAGTCAGAATATTTTCTAGATTAGGCTTAGTCAACACGTGAAGTACGTTTGATCCTTCTTCATATGTTGTTTTATAATCTATATTTTAATTTATTTGCCAATTTACTTCCAGTGAAGTTGCAAGTTGCATGTTTTATACGCTGTATTCCTAATCTGCTACTCCACTACTCATTGCAAGCGTTCTACTTGATGGAAGTCCGCTTATTGGAACAGCCTGGTCATCGAAAAGATGCATGCGGCAGCAAAGCACCAAATGCCAGTGTGATGTTTTCAGGGGAAAGAATTAGTATGATAATTTCTTCACAAGTGTTCATACAAAAAATATACGAGTAGATAAATACTGAGGTCATCACCAGTACACCTTTTGCATACCGAATTCAGTATCCAGTGATATAATGACGCATGTGCATATGAGCTTATCTGTTTATGCTCAGCACAGTATTTGTGCCAAAAAAGGCATTAGTAGTTCAATACATGAACAAGTTTTACAAAGCACATCAATATGTACTGTATTTCATTGTGGAGTGATATACAATATGTTACAGCAAAGAAACAGCTTAATCCATGGCCTCAGCTGCCTCAGCTTAGCAACAGTTATTATTATTTTGGAACGAAGACGCCGACGGTGTCCGGCTTTAAATTAATAAAGCCAACAAGCGGAAACCTCCGTAGGCCACATAGGTTATCATAACGACATGCCATCACAACGACCAAAAGATAGAACGCGAGAGTTCAACGACATCAGCACGCAAGCTGGCTACTAGGGAGAACAAAAGATGCCGACGATGGTGACGATGCTCCAGTCAGGTCCAGCCGCTTGTCTTGCTTCCATCTGGATGCAGCGGATCTTTGCCATCGTCTCGGCCATACGCTCCTCATCACGCGGTTTCCCCAACAGAGCCCAAGTCTGCAAGAAAAGGTGACATTTGTACAGAATATCAGCAGGGTGAGAAGGGAACTTCTTCTCAATCGTCGTCTTATTGCGGGTAGTCCAAATGGACCAAAGGAGCGCCTCAACGCATCTCCAAACTATCCGAGCACTAGTGCCGTTTTGCAAACGCAAGATATGTAAAAGATCGGCCCCTGATGCCGGGTTCCAATTCTGTTGGAATGCAGCGCGTACTGCGCTCCACGAAAATCTGGCTAGGTGGCAATGGAAGAAGGCGTGGTTAGCATCCTTAGTGCAGTTGCACAATGCACAAGATCCATCGGATGGGCTGTTGCGGATCGCAACATTATCCGCCGTTGGGAGACCATTCTGAAACATCTGCCAAAGGAAGATTTTTATTTTGAGCGGGATACCGGCCTTCCATAGCCCCCGAGCTATGTCCAGCACGTCCCCCTCGGTAAGCTTGGTGTACAGAGATTTGACCAAGAACAATCCCGAGGGGGAGAGCTTCCAAGAGACCTCATCCGTGTGCTGGCCAATCATAGCCAATATCTCGTTCCATTCTAATTCCTCGTGTGGGAGAAGCGCTCGGAGAAAGTTTACTGAAGGTGGTGAGATCCGGAGTGCCTCCTCCACCATCAGCTCCGTGTTTGCGGCAGCTTGGAAGGCTGCGGGGTGACTCTGCCACAACGGAGAGGTGTCGAGCCAGGAGTCCAACCAGAAACGAGTGGACTGACCGTCCCGAACCTGAAACTTTGCCCCTAAGGTAAACGTTGGTCGCACCGGTTGGATTCCGTTCTAGAATGGGGAGCCCGAGCGTTTAGCAGAGAAAACGTTGCCACTCGGAAAATACTTAGCTTTTAGGAGATCAGCCCAGAGACCCGACTCGTTTTGGGCTAGTCTCCACCACCAATGGGACAGTAGGGCCGCATTCATGAGTTTGGAGTTTAGGATCCCCAAACCACCAAATTTCTTTGGACGGCATACCGAAGCCCATTCGAGAAGGTGATACTTCTGCTTTCAAAGTGCGTTATATCGACTAGAGGGGGGGTGAATAGGCGATTTTTATGAAATTCTTCACTGAGGAATTTGCCGGTGAGGAAATTCCTTAGCGAAGAACTACTAACAGCGGAATAAGTACTCAAAAGTAAACATAACAGAATACAAGCATAGTCATCATGATGAAATAAAGACAGGCACAGAGTACATGAAGCGTAATCACAGGATAACACAGGATGAAGACAAACAGACTGAAGAAATTGAACTGAGGAAATTGAGAAAGTCTTCAGTCAAAGTCTTCAAACACAGATATGAACAAACACACAACACAGTTATGAGGAAATGAAAGAGTTGAGGAAATAGAACCAGTAAGCTTGGTGAAGACAATAATTTGGTAGACCAGTTCCAACTGCTGTCTCAGTTGTACGTCTGATTGGAGCGGCTGAGTATTTAAACTCGAGGACACACAGTCCCGGACACCCAGTCAAGGACACTTAGTCCAAGACACCCAGTCCTCACAGTATTCTCTTTGACCTAAGGTCACATAGACCTTGTCCAATCACTCGTGGTAAGTCTTCAGGCGACTTCCAAATCTTCACAAACTTGGTCACTCGGGGATCCACAATTTCTCTTGAATGCTCTAGACCATGACGCCTAACCGTCTGGAAGAAGCACATTCTTCAAAGGTAACAAGCGTCGGATCCACTCAGGATCAATCTCTTCAGTGATGCTCAATCACTTGGGGTTTGTAGGTGTTTGGGTTTTGGGTTTTTGGTTTTTCCTCACTTGATGATTTTCGCTCAAAGTCCTCAGAGGATGAGTTGCTCTCAAATGACAAGTGTCAGTTTCTCTCGGAGCAGCCAACCAGCTAGTGGTTGTAGGGGGGCGGCTATTTATAGCCTAGGGAACAGCCCGACATGATAAGACATAAATGCCCTTCAATGATATGACCGTTAGGTGGATAGATATTTTGGGACAGCTGACGCATAGCACAGCAACGGTCGGAATTTTGAGTAGCAAAATCCTCAGGGCTATCATGTTCCTCACTGTGTAGGCAATCCGCACTGGCGAATTCCTAACTTCTCAGTCAGGGCAAATTCCTCAGAGACCAGAAGAACTTCGTCTATGTCACTGAAGAAATTGACTGAACTATATGAGATTTCCAATGGCTTCACTCGAAGGGATTGGTATGTGTAGGATTTTGAGTTGAGCATCACATGGAAATTTTTCCTTAGTATTTCCTCGACCCCCTTTAACAGTACGGTGTTTCCTATGACTCAAGAAAGAGAAAATGAAACTACGAAACAAAAGTCTTCTCGTTTCATGTTCCTCGAAAGAATACCAAGTCTTCAAGGTCACACCAATTTCTTCACTTTCAAGGTCTTCAGAAAGTCTTCAGAATACCAAAATCTTCAGCCGAAGATATTCATTTTAGGGGTCGACTTTTCCTGTAAATATCAAACTCCTCATAGACTTATAGACCTGTGTACACTCACACACGCATTAGTCCCTTAACCTATAAGTTTTCAATACACCAAAATCACTAAGGGGCACTAGATGCACTTACAATCTCCCCCCTGTTGGTGATTGATGACAATATAGGTTAAGTTTTCAATGGGGATAAACATATGAAGTGTAAATACTGATATTGAGGAATTTGATTACAAGATATAGAAGAACTCCCCCTGAAGATGTGCATAGTGAGGAATTTGCTTTTGAAGCAATGCACACTTGAAGAGTTGAATCATGGAGATCTCCCCTTATATCTTGTAATTCATACACGCATTTAACATATAATATGAAGAATTTGAAATGCATGATGTAATATGGTGCCTGATGAAATTCAGCATGCGTGCAATAATATTAACGAGGAATAAGCATGCAGAATAGTGCATCAAAATATCAGAGCATAGTGCATCAAAAGTATCAGAGCACCATCGGGTTTAAGATTACAACTCTATCCAATAAAGTTTCAGAAGAACGAGGGTTGTAACTTAGCAAAAAAACGCCCATATAGTAGACCCGCTTGAAGACTAACTCATATTTCTCCCCCTTTGTCATCGAATGACCAAAATGATCGAAAATGAGGACTAACGCCCCTGAAGATAATCATGTTGATGAAGGAGTGCCAGCGTTGTTGGGGTCGTTGGTTGATGTAGGGCGTGCCGCAGTGTCGTCTAAATCTTCATGTTCATCAGTGTCGCGCGATGAAGAATATGAGCTGGCCACCAGAGAAGGAACCTTGACCTTCTTGAATTTCTTCGATGGAGGTGCAGACCAGTCAAAATCTTCATTAAGACCCATATTCTTCAGATCTTCTTCACCATACAGATGTGACAGAATTGCCCAGGTGCGACCGAAGACTTGATGGAGGTAGTAGTGGTTTTTCTTCACTGCATTGTGTGTGGCAGTCATGTTGTGAAGAAGTGAACCAAACTGACGCTTAACCCATTTATGATTTCGATCCACCTTCTGGTGAAGACTAAGAAGAAGTTCACGGTCAGTCATCACGCGCGGAGCAGTGGCTTGAGGAGTGGACTTGGGTGCATTGGCAGAGTCATGTGTGGCAGAGTCATCATTGGTGGAATAAGATGCAGCTTTGTGAAACTGACCATCCAATGGACGAATGCCTTCATCTATTACAGCTGGTGCCTTGCCCTTTCCATCAACTGAGGAATATGTCTGCTTGAGGACTTCAATTGGGGGCAAGTAGCTGAGGTGATTCTGAAAATCAGCTTTGTAGTTGAGTGAAGACATTGTCCTGAGGAATCTCATGATCCAAGGTGCATAAGGCTTCAGCTCAAATGGAGACAGTGCAACATTGGACGTAGTCCCCATGAAGAAATCGTGATAATTGACAGGAATGCCATGAACGATGTTGAATACCAGATTCTTCATGATGCCAACAATTTCCTCATCAGATGAGTCATAGCCTTTGATAGGACTGATTGTCCTTGTAAGAATACGATAGACAGTTTTGGGCACGCACAGCAATTCCTTCGCGAGGAATTTGGTTCTTGGTGCTTGACCTGGCTTCAAAGGTTTCATCAGCACCTGCATGTAATGATGTGTGAGCTCAGGTTCACTGTAGATGCAGCGAGCTTCTTCTAGGGGAGGACTGAGTGGTAGAGTACGAAGCAATTCAGAGGCTGGTGCAGTATAGTGAGTGTTTTCAGACATCCAGTCCAGCACCCATGAATTCACATCTTCAGCATGTCTGGTGATGTGCAGCGTTGCATAGAATTGAAGAATCAGTTCTTCATTCCAATCGCAGATGTCAGAGCAAAAGTTTAGCAGTCCAGCGTCGTGAAGAACACTAAGGACTGGTGCGAAGCACGGCAGAGATTCCATATCCACGTGAGGAATATGCTCATGGTAGAAGATCTTCTCCTTGTTGAACAGCACTGAGGAATAGAAATTGGCTTGACTAGCAGTCCAGAAATACCTCTTCCTAATGCGAGCAGAGTCATATGGGTTGTAGTCTTCGAAGAATACGTGCTCGCCGAAGAAATCATCAGCCTTAAACTTTTGCTTGCGTGAGAATGGATCCTTTGGCTTCGGCAGAGGAGTGTCAGTGAGTTGCATCACGACCTCAGGAATCTCAATCGCAGGTTCTTCAGGCTGAGGAATTCCTGGTTCCTCCTCAGTGGCAGTCTGCGTAGTTGGTTGTTCAGCAGCAGCAGTTTCTTCAGCGCTAGTGGCTGGAATTTCCTCATGGACAGATGCAGTGGGATGAGTTTCTTCAGAGTCCATGTGAACAGTTTGTGTGGGGGACTGAGGAATTTGCTATAGAGGGGTGCACATTGGAGAGTTTGGATGCTGACTTTCCCAGAATTCATCACTGATTACGGATGTGGAGAAGCCAATGTCCACATCTTCATCTTCCATTTCTTCAACGCCAGCCTCTTCCGCTGTGAACTGAGCATAGACGAGGAGATGATAGGTGTTGAAGGGATCACATCCACTTCAATTTCTTCATCCAATGGTTCAGACGAAGCAGCAGAAGGAGTTTCTTCATCAGATCCGCTGGGGATCACATATTCTTCATCAAAAGGAACAAGGTGCTTTGATGGCCTGGTTGAGATGGGAACAACATCAATCGGGTTTTGCAAATGAGCTTGTCATAGGCTTCATTTTCTTCGAAGCTGAAGAATCTGAAGTAGCTGATGCTTTCCTTTTCTTCACTGCAGCACGCTCTGCAGCCTTGATCTTCTTCACATCTGATGCAGATGGAAGGATTGGAGTTGAAGTTGGTGCAAGAGCAGCTGAGGAATCTAGTTGATTTTCTTCAGGCACAACTGATGCAGTTTCCCTGAGTTCTTCAGTTTCTTCAGGCACACCACTAGTGGGTGCCCTGGCAATTTCTTTAGCAGCTGGAATGCAGTCATCAGCCCTGGAACTCACATTATCTTCAGCAGTCTGATTGTCATCAGTGGTGCTGGCATTTTCTTCAGTAGGCTGAGCAGATGCTTCAGCCTGAGGAATTTCCTGTTGCGTTGGGGCTGCAACATTGGAAGTGAAGTTATCTGCAAGTTTCACAAAACAAACCTTGGCTCCAAGCCAATCAGCGCGATATGCGTCAAAGTCATCACTGAGTTTCTTAATCTCAGTCTGAATCGTGACAACTTCTTCAGTTGTCATAGAGACAACGTTTTTCTTCAGATAGCGCTCTTTCTTGTACTGCGCTTTCTTGATCTGCCTGGCCTTCTCAAATTTCCACTTCTCTTCTTGAATGAAGTGGGTCAGCATGTGACTCTGGCCAGGAGTCAGCTTGAAGTCAGGCAAGGGAGTGTTGGGGTCCTTGTGCCAATCATCAATGTAGTCGAGTATCAGCTTGGGATCCAAAAGCAGTGGCACCTCTGATCCTTTGGCTCTAGCGGCCCTGACTTGCCTGTCTCTGATGATATTTGCAAGTTCATCAGCATCAGCTTCGTTTTCATCAGACGACACTTGGAAAGCGACTTGTTTCTTTTGAGGACTCGGGCGAGGACCTCGTCCAGCAGTGGCCTTTGTCTTGAGCAGTGAGGAGCCAGCTGAGGAACCTGGTGTAGCTGAGGAACTAGCTAAGACACCTGAGGCAATGGAGATGCCGACAGTCCTTTAGCACGAAGCGAGATGCACAGGTGCTGAGGATTTGGTCGGAACAGCTAAAGGCTTTGTCAGAGGAGCTGAGGACTTTGGAGGAACAGGAGCAGCATGAGGAATTGGCCGTGAGGGCTTTGATGATTCTGGCCGTGAGGGCATTGCTGGTGAAGCACTTGGCTTGCGCGCAGGCTTCTTTGACATAGCCTTCTTTGGCTTGACAGCAAAAGCCTCAGCAGAGGCAGCAGTAGCGGCAGAGTCTTCATTGAATTTCCTCACTGCTTCTCTGGCTTGCTTAGCCAACTTGGTTTGGCGCTTGGCCCATTCATCAGGATAGTCCTCACCGCGCTTGAGGCTGGTGGGATCTGCTATTTGGCCAGGTGCCAATGGAGCTCTTGGCCATGGAGGATTGAGTGCGAATTTCTTCATGTACTTAGGAGTGACATATCTGTACTCCCTCCATTCTCTTGTCCATCTCCTTTCTATCTTCTAAATGCGCACTTTGCGCTCATTCTTGGTTTCCTCAGTAGGTGTGCAGTACCCAGCATATATGTCATCAGGGATCTCAAACGTTGTATTTACCTCGGGCCTCTTTCCTCCCTTCTGTGGCCTTTTACCATCAGCCATTTTCTTCAGTTGAGGAATTTGAACAATCGAATTCTCTGAAGAAGTATGCAACTTTTCTTCGAGGAACACTGCAAATGAGTTAAGTTGATGAGAACCTAGTGATTCAGCAGCTGACATGTGTATCTGTGAACAGAGTATAGTTGCGAGGAATTTGGAGAGGTCATATGCGTTCTCAGAAGGTTTTTTAAAAAGAACAAGTTTGAGGAATTTGACCGGATGAGTCTTGAAGATTTTCACTAAGCGTTCTTTGTCTTAGGTTCCAGAGTTGTATAGATCGATGATTCACACAATTGAGAAATCTTAAAGAAAAATGATGCTTAGAGAAACGAATCAAGAACAGACGACTTGTGAGGTGTTCAGTGTATGAAGATATGAAAAAAACACTTTTGAAGATTTTGTAGATAATCATTCGAATCAACGAGGGCAGTAAAAGTAACTTTTATTTACCCTGGACTAAGAACACGACGAACTAAAGTGAGGAGATGTGAATATCGTCTGTGCAGATCTTTCACGCCCTAACTTGGCGGAGGAAGACGGCTATGGCGGCGGCGGAGTGAAGATGTCCGCGGTCGGCGCGAGTACGTCGGCAATGAGGTCGAGGCAGTGAAGCTCTTCCTCACCGGCGGCGATGAAGTAGCGGCGGCGCTAGGGTTTGAGAAGTTCGAGCTGGAGAGAGAGGTCGAGCGGAGTAAAAGAAGTGAAGAAGGGAAGGAGGGGTATTTATAGCCACGGTGAAAAACTGCTCGCCCGAAGAAATTAGACGAACGTGCCCCTGACCCTTCTCATTCGCATGACATGTGTCACCCACGTAGTGAGAGGTGGAGATCATATTAGATCATGGGTGAGTGAATAAGTGTATCATGGGATGCGGAACAGTTTGAGCGGCAAAACCGAAAATTTCGATAAGATAGGTTTTAAAGTTCCGTTCGCAATTTCTTCAGCTGACAAGGACACAGTGAAGATTTTGAACGAGTTTCAAATAGAACGCACATGAAGAATTTGTGAACAGATTGGGTTGAGTATAGCATAGAGGGGAAGGGTCCGATCGCATTCACTTAGCAGAAAACCAACTTGAAGAAATAGCAATAAGTGAATGCTGTAGAGGACATAAACTCATATATATATATAGCCAATGAATAAAAATGACGGAACCAGTGAAGACTATGCAAAGTTGAAGAATATGAATAATTTGAGGAATTTCAACTTTTGGTGGTGGCGTGACCCACCGTATAAGAATGATGATTTCAGATACCGCGTACAATTATTGTAGGGTTCTGAGAATCAAATTCTTCATTAATTTCTTCACACTAAAAGTGTTATTCTTCATTGATTGAAGAAAAATGTTTCTTCATGTGTTGCACATCTAAGTCATCAATTTTGCATACGTGTTAGGATGAGTGTCCTTTTCAAAGAAAATTCGAAGATTTTAGGATATTTAGCTCACACCGTAACTTGCTAAATCTCTTCTCATCCAAGGGCTTTGTGAAGATATCGGCTAGCTGTTCTTCAGTCTTTACATGCTCAATAGAAATGTCGCCCTTCAACACATGATCACAAAGAAAATGATGATGAATCTAAATGTGCTTTGTCTTCGAGTGCTGAACTGGGTTCTGAGCAATCTTGATGGCACTCTCATTGTCACAGAAGAGAGGTACATTTTTCATGTTGACGCCGTAGTCCTTAAGAGTTTGCTTCATCCATAGCAATTGGGCACAGCAAGAACCAGCGGCAATGTACTCAGCTTCCGCAGTAGATAGTGATACGCAGTTCTGTTTCTTCGAGGATCAACAAACCAAAGATCGTCTGAGGAAATGACATGTACCAGATGTTGACTTGCGATCCACACGATCACCAGCATAGTCAGAGTCAGAATATCCAACAAGATCAAAAGCTGAGCCCTTGGGGTACCATAATCCAAGTGTTGGTGTGTGAGCTAGATATCGAAGAATATGCTTCACAGCCTTATGGTGTGATTCCTTCGGTGCAGCTTGAAATCGGGCACACATGCAAACACTAAGCATTATATCTAGCCTAGATGCACATAAGTATAATAAGGAACCTATCATGGAGCGGTATACCTTATTATCGAAGTCAATACCATTTTCATCAGTGCACAGATGGCCATTTATGGGCATAGGAATTTTGACGCCTTTGCAATCTTGCATGCCGAATTTCCTCAGTACATCCTTGAGGTATTTCTCCTGAGATATGAATATCCCATTGTGTTGTTGACGAATTTTAAGACCTAAGAAGAATTTCAACTCTCCCATCCTAGACATTTGATATTTTTCACTCATCATATAGGCAAATTCATCACTATAACGTTGATCAGTACAGCCAAAGATAATATCATCAACATATACTTGGCACACAAACAATTCACCATCATAAGATTTAGTGAGAAGAGTAGGGTCGAGTGAACCGGGTTTGAAGCCTTTCTTCATGAAGAGTTCCTTCAAAGTATCATACCAAGCCCGTGGGGCCTGCTTGAGGCCATAGAGGGCCTTGTTGAGTCTGAAGACTTTGTCAGGATTCTTTGGATCTTCAAAACCTGGGGGTTGAGCAACATATACTTGCGAGGAATGCACTTTTCACATCCATTTGATATAAAGTGATATCATGATGGTTAGCATAAGCAAGTAATATGCGAATAGCCTCAAGTCTAGCAACAGGTGCAAAAGTTTCATCGAAATCAATTCCTTCAACCTGTGTGTAGCCTTGAGCTACAAGCCGTGCCTTATTCCTCACCACAAGGCCATTTTCCTCTTGCTTATTGCGGTAGATCCACTTTGTGCCGATGATATTGTGCTTGCGAGGATCTGGACGTTTGACCAGTTCCCAGACATTGTTAAGCTCGAACTGATGTAATTCCTATTGCATGGCCTGAATCCACTCAGGCTCCAGAAATGCTTCATCTACCTTAGTGGGCTCTGTAATAGAGACAAAAGCATACTGCCCACAAAAGTTAGACAAATGTGAAGCTTTTGAGCGTGTGAGAGGACCTGGCGCTTTGATGTCATTGATGATCTTTTCAACTTGCACTTTTTTTGCAATGCGAGGATGAGCTGGTTGTTGTTGAAGAATTTGATCAGCGTTTTCTTCAGCACCGTTTTCTTCAGCATTTTCTTCAGGTGCATTAGCTCGACGTTCTTCATGTTCTGGAATGAATTCTTCAGCAGATTCTTCAGTAGGAATGACATCTTCAGTAGCCTTGAACTTGATAGTTTTCTCAGGTGTTGGTTCATCTATCATAGTAGGTAGGTGCTCTCTTTGCGAGCCATTAGTTTTATCGAACCGCACATCTACAGTTTCAACAACTTTGTGAAGAACGTTGTTGAAGACTCTGTAGGTGTGCGAGTCCTTTCCGTAACCAAGCATAAAACCTTGATGTGCTTTCGGTGCAAATTTTGAGTTGTGATGAGGATCTCTAATCCAACATTTAGCACCAAAGACTTTGAAATAACTTACATTGGGTTTCTTATCAGTGAGGAGTTCATATGTAGTCTTTTTGAAGAATTTGTGAAGATATACTCTGTTGATGATGTGGCACGCAGTATCAATTGCCTCAGTACAGAAACGACGAGGCATTTTGTATTCATCAAGCATAGTGCGAGCCATCTCAGCAAGAGTCCTGTTCTTGCGCTCCACGACGCCGTTCTGCTGAGGAGTGTAAGGAGCAGATAACTCATGAGTGATACCAAGTTCATCAAGATAGTCATCGAGAACAGAATTCTTGAACTCAGTGCCATTGTCACTTCCGATGTGCTTGATCTTCACACCAAAGTTGGTTGAAGCCCTTGAGGAAAATCGTTTGAAGATTTCCTGCACTTCATGTTTGTAAGTAACAAGGTGTACCCATGTGTAACGAGAATAATCATCAACAATAACAAAGCCATATTGAGATGCTTCATTTGAGATAGAAGAATAATGATTAGGACCAAAGAGATCCATGTAAAGCAATTCAAATGGGCGAGTGGTGGTCATGATAGTCTTCGCTGGATGCTTGGCCTTGGTCATCTTCCCAGCTTCACAGGCTCCGCATAGGTGATCCTTGAGGAATTTGACATTCTCGATGCCAATGACATGCTTCTTCTTCGCAAGCGTGTGCAAATTCCTCATGCCTGCATGACCAAGTCGTCGATGCCAGAGCCAGCCTTCTGAGGCTTTTGCAAGTAAGCACATGGCTGGTTGTGGTCCTGTAGAGAAATCAACAATATACAGGTCTCCTCTCCTAAAGCCTTCAAAGACTTTGGAATTGTCAGCTTCCATAAGCACAACACAACGATACTTGCCAAAGACAATAACCATATCAAGATCACAAAGCATTGAGACAGACATAAGGTTGTATCCTAAGGACTCAACAAGCATGACTTTGTCCATGTGTCGATCCTTTGTAATCGCAACCTTACCTAGACCCAATACCT
The DNA here is from genome assembly GCF_018294505.1 of Triticum aestivum. Taxonomy (NCBI): domain Eukaryota; kingdom Viridiplantae; phylum Streptophyta; class Magnoliopsida; order Poales; family Poaceae; genus Triticum; species Triticum aestivum. The sequence goes on along the minus strand of NC_057806.1, from coordinate 326,446,101 downwards.
GACTTTTTTCCTTTGTCAGCAAAGATGATATGCTTCAGATGCGACGGAGATAATGGAGCATCCATTAATAGATTCTTGTCACCAGTCATGTGGTTTGTACATCCACTATCGAGGACCCACTCAGTGGCTTTGGGTTGGTCATCCTGCAGACGAATTAGTGCAGCTTACAAACTCATATACTTCATCAGTGAAGAATATGACATCAATTCATCAGATCAATTTCATCAAGTAAGAGAACTGATAAAGCAATATGAGGACGTGAGAAATGAAAGTTCATTTCTTCATGATTAGTCTGCGTCCTATCAGGCATGCTCAGGTCTCCAGCAAATTCTTCAGACGATTACGTGCGTCTGGAGACCTGACCCTGCAGAAAAGATTAGTTCTTTTTCTTCACCACCCACATTTGAAGTGGTGGCAAAGAGTTCATCATTTTGTGAGCTCCATACGAAAAGGATGGCATAGAAGCCAGTCCATTTTGTCTCACATAAGAGGGGTTAGAGTAAGCATAAGAGTAAGCAGAGAAATTCTTCGAGGACTTATGGACATAATGATTTGAAGAATAATGCACATATCCATAATCCTTAGATCTTCCCTGCAAAACAGACGGGTTAGCATGATGATGTTCATATGAGGACTTTGATCCATATGAGGAATTTGGTCCATATGAAGAATTCGATCTGGGGTTCCTATTCTTCACATGTGGTGTCATGATGACATTCACCTGAAGATTTTCAAGACATCTTTTGGGAACCCAGATTTTCTTCATAGGGGAGCCGTTCCTACAGTTAGTGTCAACATATCCAGCAAATACTTCACCATTCTGATTTTTGAATAGCTTATAGTTGGAGTCAATTGACTCATCATTAGAATGAGGAGATTCACATGCAAATCCAGATAAGTTAGATGGATCAACTAGAGGTCCCTTTGCAGCAACCCATGTAGTTTTGGGATACTGCTCAGGCTTCCAATATGTACCATCAGCATTGAGTTTCCTCTCAAAGGCGATACCCTCTTTCCTAGGGTTCCTGTTGAGGATCTGCTTTTTAAGCACATCACAAAGCGCCTGATGCCCTTTGAGGCTTTTGTACATGCCTGTCGTGTACAATTCCTTCAGCCCTGCATCGTCAGTGATACTAGCAATGTCCTCAGATGTGGAATTAGTGATAGCAGAGGCATGTGAAGAATTTGAAACATTAGCAGCATTTGAACATTCAGGTGAAGAATTAGCAGATTCACGTTCAATGCACTTCAAGCATGGTGGAACAAATTCTTCCTGAGAAGCGCTGATTTGTTGAGCAAGTAATGAATCGCGCTCCTTCTGAAGATCTTCATAACTCACTCTTAGCTTCTCAAGGTCTTTCTTTCTTTGAAGAAATTCATAAGAAAGCTTCTCATGGTCAGATAAGAGAGTGTTATGTTGATCTTGAAGGGTGTCATACTTAGTACGAAGTCTCTGAAGACTTTCAGCCAAAGCTTTTGACTGATCCATTTCTTCACCCAACATATCATCGCTCTTGTTTAGCATATAGTGAACTTTTTCCAAAACTCTTTGTTGTTTAGTGGCAAGGGAAGCAAGTTTGACATAGCTGGGTCCAAATTCATCACCAGATTCATCATCACTAGACTCGAATAGGTAGCATTCAGTTACCTCAACATCTTTTGCCATAAGGCATGATGGAGAAGATGATGATTCTGGTTCGAATGTCATCGTTTTGAGAGATTCCTTGAAGTCCTCAAACCAAGGATCATGACAGGTTCGATGACCTTCATAGACCTCAGAGAGACGGTCCCAGATGAGCTTCGCATGATCAAGATGCATGATATTCCTGAACTGATTTTGTGACAGACTGGAGCAGATGACATCCTTCGCCGTGAGGTTTACAAGAGTGTACTTGCGAATGTCATCAGCTTCCGCCATCTTGCACAGATCGGTCAGACCAATCTCAGTGACGGTCCACAGCTCGCTGTTCATCGCCATGAGACGTTTCTTCATCATGGCCTTCCACTTGGGATACTCGTGACTGTCAAAGATGGGGCATGTCACTTTCGTCATACCTACGGTCGACATAACTAAAACTCCAGGCGGTTAAACCAAAATCACATAGAACAAGGGAGTACCTTGCTCTGATACCAATTGAAAGTGCGTTATATCGACTAAAGGGGGGGTGAATAGGCGATTTTTATGAAATTCTTCACTGAGGAATTTGCCGGTGAGGAAATTCCTTAGCGAAGAACTACTAACAGCGGAATAAGTACTCAAAAGTAAACACAACAGAATACAAGCATAGTCAGCATGATGAAATGAAGACAGACACAGAGTACAGGAAGCGTAATCACAGGATGACACAGGATGAAGACAAACAGACTGAAGAAATTGAAGTGAGGAAATTGAGAAAGTCTTTAGTCAAAGTCTTCAAACACAGATATGAACAAACACACAACACAGTTATGAGGAAATGAAAGAGTTGAGGAAATAAAACCAGTAAGCTTGGTGAAGACAATGATTTGGTAGACCAGTTCCAACTGCTGTCTCAGTTGTACGTCTGGTTGGAGCGGCTGAGTATTTAAACTCGAGGACACACAGTCCCGGACACCCAGTCAAGGACACTTAGTCCAAGACACCCAGTCCTCACAGTATTCTCCTTGAACTAAGGTCACACAGACCTCGTCCAATCACTCGTGGTAAGTCTTCAGGCGACTTCCAAACCTTCACACACTTGGTCACTCGGTGATCCACAATTCCTCTTGGATGCGCTAGACCATGACGCCTAACCGTCTGGAAGAAGCACAGTCTTCAAAGGTAACAAGCGTCAGATCCACTCAGGATCAATCTCTTCAGTGATGCTCAATCACTTGGGGTTTGTAGGTGTTTGGGTTTATGGTTTTTGGTTTTTCCTCACTTGATGATTTTCGCTCAAAGTCCTCAGAGGATGGGTTGCTCTCAAATGACAAGTGTCAGTTTCTCTCGGAGCAGCCAACCAGCTAGTGGTTGTAGGGGGGGTCGACTATTTATAGCCTAGGGAGCAGCCCGACATGATAAGACATAAATGCCCTTCAATGATATGACCATTAGGTGGATAGATATTTTGGGACAGCTGGCGCATAGCACAGCAACGGTCGAAATTTTGAGTAGCAAAATCCTCAGGGCTATCATGTTCCTCACTGTGTAGGCAATCCGCACTGGCGAATTCCTAACTCCTCAGTCAGGACAAATTCCTCAGAGACCAAAAGAACTTCGTCTCTGTCACTGAAGAAATTGACTGAACTGTATGAAATTTCCAATGGCTTCACTCGAAGGGATTGGTAGGTGTAGGATTTTGAGTTGAGCATCACATGGAAATTTTTCCTTAGTATTTCCTCGACCCCCTTTAACAGTACAGTGTTTCCTATGACTCAAAAAAAAGAAAATGAAACTATGAAAACAAAAGTCTTCTCGCTTCATGTTCCTCGAAAGAATACCAAGTCTTCAAGGTCACACCAATTTCTTCACTTTCAAAGTCTTCAGAAAGTCTTCAGAATACCAAAATCTTCAGTCGAAGATATTCATTTTTAGGGGTCGATTTTTCCTGTAAATATCAAACTCCTCATAGACTTATAGACCTGTGTACACTCACACACGCATTAGTCCCTTAACCTATAAGTCTTCAATACACCAAAATCACTAAGGGGCACTAGATGCACTTACACGCTTAATTCCCGTTCCTTCCCAAAAGAAGCGGGAGCGGGGCATGTCCAATTTAGCGTGAACCCCATCCGCTAACAAGAACATTCCCATGGTGAACATTGGAAGAGAGGATAGGCTAGAGTTAGTAAGGATAAGTCGCCCCGCGGAAGACATAAACCTCCCATGCCACGGGCTCACTCTACCCGCAACCTTTCCATATAAGGGCTCCCACTCCTTAATGGAAAGCCGGCTATGAGAAACCGGTAAGCCAAGGTATTTGATTGGCAAGCTCCCTAGCTTGCAGTTTAGAAGATTTTCCACTCTCGTACTCTCTTGGTCATCCATCCCCATGGTTATGACCTCGCTCTTAAAGAAATTGATTTTGAGCCCAGATAAGGGTTGAAGGCAAGCAGCAGCAGCTTGATCGAGGCTATGCTATTCTCGTCAGGCTCAAAAAGTAGCATCGTGTCGTCAGCGTAATGAAGGTGCATAACCCCTCCCGGGATCAGGTGAGACACCAACCCTTTGATGTGCCCTGCCGAGCGAGCCCCATGCACCATAGCAGATAAAGCGCCCGCAACAAAATTAAAAACGATTGGAGACAGGGGGTCTCCTTGTCTTAGGCCTTTTTTGTCGTGGAAGAATATGCCCACCTCCCCATTAATAGAGACCGCCGTTTGTCCACAATTAATCAGGTTCATGGTACGGTGGACAAAACCAGCGTCAAAACCTTTTTTTAGGAAGACCTTCCGTACAAACTCCCAGTTTACACGATCGTATGCTTTCTCGAAGTCGAGCTTGAGCAGCACCCCTTGCTGCCTTTTCATTTTAAGCTCATGGACGATCTCGTGGAGGGCGATAGGGCCCTCCAAAATATTCCGTCCTTTGAGAAAAGCCGTTTGACTTCTAAGAATGACCTGCTGCGCAACGAGGGCCAGACGAGTCACGTAGGCCTTGGCGCAGATCTTGAAAGGCACGCTGATCAGCGTGATGGGTCGGAAAAGTTTGATGCAATCAGCCCCTTTAACCTTTGGAATAAGTCTAATGACCCCAAAATTGAGGCGTGAGACGCCTACCGTTCATAGCGCAAACCCATTCACAATGTCAAGAAAAATGGGCCGAAGCATAGGCCAAAATCTGCAGAAGAATTCGACAGGCCAGCCGTCAGGGCCGGGAGCCGTGCCTTTCTTCATGCCCATCAGGGCGGCGTCAACTTCTTCCGGGAGAAATGAGAGCGCCAGGCTCTCATTCTCCTGCGATGACACCCTATCCTGAGGATCCCACAAATCCTCACGGATACAGAGTTTTTTCTCGTCTGTCGTACCCAACAGACCAACAAAATACTCGTAAATGTGGCGGGCAATTTCTCCCTGGGAGAGGAGGAGGCCCTGGTCCAACTAGACGAAGGATCGTGCTCTTACGCTCCCTACCGTTAGCATATGCATGAAAATAAGTTGTGTTAGCGTCACCCTTAGTCACCCACTTAATGCCGCCCTACGACGCCAGTATTCTTCTTCCGCAAGCAACAGTTATTACTTGTCGAATACAAAAGAAGGAACAATTTATTTGTGACAAAGAGCACACTCATGTAGAGTATATAACACAATTACTCGAGCTGAAAAAAAAAGCAGAACTAAACATAATAAGTGAGACATCTAAATCTACCCTTGAGGCTCCTGCTGACCATCAGCTCCATGCCATGCCCAGACAAATGTCCTTCAGTGCTGGCCGGATGCTCTCCTCCAATAGCTTCTGGTACTCCAGTGAATCGCCGCTTGTTTGTTTCATCTCAATGAGATGGTACGAGGGGCTGATCTCAAAGATCTCCGAGTCAAACTGAAGAACACCATTCCTGCCTTCCTTCCTCACTTGCATCTTGACAACACCATTATCCTTCTTCCTCACCCTGAGATTCAGCGTCTTCGCGACGGCTTCCAGCTTCGAGACAATGGCTGAGGCAGGCTGTTCTGAAGTGAACCTTGCTTCCTTTTTGCTCTCCTTCTCGACGAATAGGCCAGAGAGGTCAAACCCTGTGGAGAAAGAGATGATTTCAAAGGCATTTAAATTTGTCACTGCCAGGGGCTTCCCGTCTTCATGGCTGTTCTTCCTGCGCCTCACACCAAGTGTTGGGACAGCATCTGTGGTGGCATTCTCACTTGGCAGTCTCTCCTTCGCTGTAAGGTTCTCCCCGGGACCTTTCCGGAACCAGGTGGACTCCTTTATCTTCTGGATTGATATCCTCTTGTTCGGATCAGGGTCCATGATCTTGTACAACAGCTTCTGAAGTTTTTGGGAAACCCAGCCAGGGCACTTGAAATCGCCTTTCTCAATCTTCCGGTACATCTCTATCAAGTTCTGACCTTGGAAAGGGAGGTAACCAGCAACAAGAACAAACAGGATGACACCGCAAGACCAGATATCTGATTTTGCACCATCATAGCCTCCCTTGCTGATCACCTCTGGAGCCACATAAGCAGGTGATCCACAGGTGGTGTGGAGCAAGCCATCTTGTCTCTTCGATTCTGAAAGTGCACTCAGCCCAAAATCAGAAACCTTCAGATTTTCATTCTCATCAAGCAGTAGGTTCTCAGGCTTCAAGTCCCGGTGATACACGCCACGGCTGTGGCAGTAATCCACTGCACTGATGAGCTGCTGGAAGTACTTATGTGCAGCACCCTCGGTGAGCTTGCCACCCTTGGAGACCTTGTCAAAGAGCTCACCGCCTTTCATGTACTCCATGACGAAGTAGATCTTGCTTCGTGTCGCCATGACCTCATGGAGCTGAACAATGCTTTTGTGCACTACCAACCGCATGGTTGTGATCTCACGCCTGACCTGCTCCGCGAGCCCGACCTTGAGCACCTTCTCCTTGTCCAAAATCTTTATGGCGACACCTCGGTTTGACTCAAGGTTCTTGGCGTAGTGCACCTTGCCAAATGCTCCTTTCCCTAACAATCTCCCCAGCTCATACCTCCCCATGACGATCTTCCCACTGTTCTCCATGCCTTCAAGAGTATAAGTCACGGCCACTAATATTCTTGTGGCTAGCACTTAAATATGCTACGACACTTCAGCCAGCCTCCCCGAAGTCATGATCCAGCACTCTGGTGGATTCGTCATAGCGGAGTCTGAATGGCGTGGAGTTGATGCAGGCAAGGTGGTTGCTCACATCAAGAGGTGACCAAATGGGCCCACGCAGAGTGGTGATGTTCTTGGTCTCGCAGAAGAAATCTCTTCTATGCAAGCACATCTTTCAGCATTCCTTGAGACTTTGATTTCTTGTTTAGGATGAGTTCCCTGAAAAAGAAGTAACATTCAGATTTGGCAGTCACAGATTTAATAATACGTAACAAGTATAAGTACTACCAAGTACTAGTATGAATGATTGAAGAGAAAAGTAGAGATGGATGGAAAGAAAATCGAATTCAGGCATAAGTTGATCAGGAGCAAACAGAAAAAAATATTACTACTAGGCCTGCATGGATTTCAGAGTTCAAAGATGAAAAAAAATCAAGTGATTCCTTCATCAGTAGCGCTGAATTGCTATGACTTCTGAAACCCTGACTACCTCTAACAAACTAGGTATCGGGAGACGACGGCGCCTACCAGCGATCCGGCAAGAGGGACGGATCACATGATGAGATTAGGATCCCACACGAAAGCAACAGAGAAAAACTGTGCTACCTTTGTGCACCTAATGATTCGACACCTAGCAGCAGGACTCTTCCAGATAAACTGGGTCGAATTTCGAAATCTGACCGCACGGGGCGCAGATTATTGGAAGAATGTACTACCTCCGGGCTGGACCGAGAGAAAACCAGACAACGGAGAACTCCAAAATCTAGGCGAACTAGCACGGAACAGAAGGCCCGGTTCCCCCTTGTCCAATCAATGTGCCCCTATCCGCACGCCAGAGATTTTCTTCTTTCTCAAGAAGATCCATCGACATCACAATGCATATTGGCAATCAAGAAAAGTTGAACCCCACGGACGGACCGACGACGAGATCCAATGCAGGCACGCGGCAGGAAAGGAAGCGGGGGCGACAGGGAAGAGAGCTAGCCACCGTACCTTCCGGCGCCGCCGCGGATACGATGAGGCGGGAGCCGAGAGACTTGCGCCGGCGCGCCACGCGGGGTTCTGGTTCTCCTTTTCTTGGGGCTTGCGGGGCTGAGTCGGGTTCCCAGTGTGTTGGGGTTGTGAGGTGAGCGGCCTCCGGCGACCCCGCGTTTTATATATCGAGGCTCGAGGTGCGGAGGCGCGGAGCGGAGGAGGTTAGGAAAGGAAAGGAGATGATGAGATGAGGACACCACGTGGACGCCGACGCGGTATGACCAGACTGCCCCTCCCGGCCCGGCCTGCGGTTCCAGGGCTCCGCATCGCACCAAACGCATATTCCGGTTTTCTTTTTCTCTCGCTGGTATTTTTAATCCAGGAATCCATCCACGCCCATCGATTTTAAATTTAAGTAATCACAAAAACGAACAAATCTTGTGCTCCATCAAGGCCGCAAATACAAGAAACAGGCACAAATCTTTTGCAGTTATTACTCCAAAAAAAAGGAAATCTTTTGCAATTTATTTATTATACAAGAAATATGCACAGATACATCAAGGCTCTACCGTGACCACCCTGGAGCCGTGTCCTTTTTGGTAATTCGTAGCCAGGAGCCCAGGATAGATGGCGTCTCAGGTGACAGCAGGGCACAGTAAGTAACCAGCTAGGACGCGGCCAACGCTCTTTTGTTTTTCTGGCGATCCACTCCGTGCCAATCGAGGCCGCCGCTCAATGCATGATGCATGTGTGGCCGTGTGATTTTTCTACGTGGTTGTGATCGCCCTTATCTTTATCCTATGCACTGCTGAGTCAAGGGCAGCCTGTTCCTTGGACCAGCCATGATGCCGCGTTACATTTTCATGTGATGGAGATTGAACAACCAACCATATACGTAAATGGACACAGTAGCCCCCATCAGGAAAACCATGGATGCCCCAGCCCATAGCATAGGTCGAGTTGTGCAATACCTATCGCTCAGATGCACATGGACAGGGCAGGCCGTGAATTATTGGGTGAATTCTAGTTTCTACCACCCACTTTGATTTTTTATCCCTAAGAAAAACCTACTTTGATTTTTTTTACGCTAATATCCTCATTTAATAGCTGTTCATTCGAACTACCCACCAAAGGAAAGTTTTGCCGGTTTTGTACCACCTTTGCAGTGCTTTAGGTTGCGATGGTTTCTCTTGTGGTTCTTTTGCCGTACAAAACCGTTGATAGGGTTATGTCTGGTATGCATCAATGAGGTGGAAACTATGAACAAGAAGTTGTGTGGCGTAAAAAAAGTAACTCAACAAGGCAAAGCGGCGCATTCATACACATGATGACCGTGAGAAAAAAAAATGTGTTTAACTAAGCCACTTGGCCAGTTCAGGCATGGGAAAATGCCGGAAGGAAAATTGCAACGTGGCACGACACATGCACATGATGAGCGGGGCTCACCTAATAGATCACTAAATAGGATTTTAAAAGTGGCAAAGTTTTTGTTAAATGTGGTAAAAATGAAAAAAAATCACTAAATGAGGTAATCCATAAGGAAAAAATACTAAATGTCAAAAATATAGACGTATGAGGTAAAACTTGGAATTCACACTTACTTAGCAATCCACCTTATGTTACTTTGAGCAGAGTTTTTACAAATAGTATGCTCTATTCTGAATGTGGTGCCCAGTTAACTGTTTGGTTTATTTGTTGTGGTGTCCAGTTAATTATGTATGTGAAATTTGACTAAAGGTTGTTTTACTATACTAATATTTTTAGGGATTTTACCAAGAGTTGAGACTACGGAAAAATATATTATACGAACCAGTGTGCAAATGCAATCTTATGGAACTTCCTACATTTATGGTCATTCAAAAACATTTTTTGAATTAAAGACGTCTGACCATACTTCAGCTCCATGGAAAATGGATGTATAACCATCATGAAGGAAGTCCCCTTTTTAGGGAGAAAAGGAAAAGTGATTAGGATCGAAAGGAACTGAATGGCATTTTTGAAATGGACAAAATATGACACTCAATAATGGATGGATGACAATAAAGTCATGACGCCACATGCAGCCACCATCAACCATGAACAGCAAACCATCTTATTGCATCTTTTTGAATAAATTGCAAGGAAAGATGCCAGCTACACTTAAATTTTGTCTACTATACTGATGCGGAGGAGAGTGGTCCATATTATCTCCTTGATGATTGCAAGGAAATTTGTCGATGACATTGTGTAGATAGGCTACTGATGTCGCAAAATAAAGAGTGGGGGACATTTGGTCCCTTGTCTATGATGTGATTTTGATTTATATTTACCACCACAATGGATAGAAGTACATATGAAAACTTGGGAAAAATCAATACAAAATAGTGAACATTAAACTTGGATAATGCGTAACACTGCACCTGAACTGCAATAGGTGTCGATTTAGATACTGACAAGGTTTTTAAAGTAACTTCTGATCAAATTTAATGAAAGTGATTGGAAGGACCTCCTCGCCCCGTCGCTCCCGCGAGCGGCGGAAGGCGAGCTCCCAGCCCCGACCTTCCCCGTTCCCCTCCCCCCCTCCTCCTTGCCGCCGCCAAAGGCACCGCCAGGCGAAGCCTGACCAGCGTCAGCAGCAGCGGGGCTTCCTTCTCCCCTCGTACGGCGGTGGAGGAGCGGGTCTTGGCCGGTCATAGGGGGCGCGGTGCTTCGGGCGGGGCACGGCGGCGATTCTGCGCGGCGCTGGTGGCGCTTGCCTGTGTCGGAGTCGCAGAGGCTGCCCGGGGTGTCCTTGCTCGGCGATGGCAACGCACCAGATCTGGGGCGGCGGCGTGCGGTTCAGCCCCCAACCAGATCCGCCTGGCTCTGCAGCTGGGGGGCGACGAGCGGCGCGGGGGTGGTTGGTGGCCTGGCTGGGCTGCGTGGTGGCGGTGCCCGTCGCGGCCGTGGCGGCCCGATCTGGTTTGTTCCGGGCCCGATTCGGGCGGCGGTGGCGACGGATGGCTCGGTGGCCGCTGGTGGCTTCTCCTCCTGCCCCTGGAGATCCTCCTGCCTCCATGGGTGGCTGCTGCGTGGCCGCAGGGCAGGTGGCGGCGCGTCCGACTCAGATCTGGCGGTGGGATCTGGGTGGGCGGTGCGGGTGGGGCTGCGGCCTGGTGTAGCCGTGGCTCCGGCCGTGGACGGCGGCGCGTGGAGGCTCGACTCATGGTGGTGGTCTCCCAAGGGCGCGGCGATTACACGGTGGTTTGGCGGATCTGCCCGCACCGACGGCCGGCTATCTCCGGTGTCGGCTCGTTTGCGGTCGGACCGCTTCGACCGTAGCTCCATCTACTCGTCGCCCGGACGTTACTTCGGTCCTGGGGCTGGCCCTCTCCCAGCTGCGGTCCTTCGCTCGTCTCGCGCCCGGAGCTGCGGGACGGAGCTCGTCTCGCGCCCGGCACCAGGACGGAGCTCGTCTCGCGCCAGGCAGCAGGACAGAGCTCGTCTCGCGACCGGCAGCTGGACGGCGCTCGTCTCGCGCCCGACATCAGGACTGAGCTCGTCTCGCGCTCGGGGCTGCAGGACGAGCGATGGAGGCCAGTTTTGGCCGGCCTATTGGGTCTCGGCGCTGGGGGTCGTCCAGGGGTGCGAAAGGCGGGACCTTTCCACTCGTCTCTTTGGTTGGGGTAGCGGCGGGTCATGGGTGAGGTGGTGTCGAGGTCTTGGATACTGGGGCGGCGGCCCTGGTGGTGGTGGTTGCGCGGTGCTCTTGGACAAAGCCCGTGCCTTGGTGCTTCCCGGTCATCATGGTCGTGTGGGCGGCGTGGTTTGCCGGGGTGTGGCGTTCGGTGGCGCTAATTGTGGGCCGAGGTGAAAACCTGCTCTATCTTCGGACGGACCGGCGGCGGCGAAGATCGTTCCCTTCTTGAAGGCGTCGTCGAGGCTCTCATTGCCCGTCATGCGGCTCCGGGGGAAACTCTGATCCTTGAATCAGGCAGTGGCGGCGCTCCGGCGTCGTATCCTTCCTGAAGGCGCCGCCTTGGAGCGCATGGTTCGTCATATGTAGTTTCATTTCTTCGGGGCGGTAGTGCTAGGAGTGGTGTTGCTGCGCTCAGCGCCTATGTTTCCTGTCTTGGGTGTGTGCGTGTGTTGCTGTGGCGTGGCGTGTGGTTGTACTGGATGCTTGTGGTTTGGTGCTTTATATATAAAGCGGGGCGAAAACCTTTTTCGATAATTTAATGAAAATATGTTGCTACAAGTGAGGCTAATTAACTACGCAACCTGAAAAACAATATTATTTCATAATAGATCTGGTAACATCGATTTGATGTTGCAGATGTTTTCTTTTATCATGTCAAGCCCCAAAACATGTTTTACTAGCACACATTCTAAATCAACGTACACTGACTCGAGGGAGTATATATAACCAGAATGTACTACAGAAACTGAACAAAAAAGGAAAGAAATTATTGCTGCTTGACGAACAGGAAATCAATCAATTACCTAGTAAGTTAGTACCATTATCATCTAGGATTTGTTTTCAGTCAAGTTCAAGGATTTAATGAAAACTACTCATCTCACATTATGGGACGGAGAGAGTACATTCCTGTAGCTAAACCTGATTAAAAGGACTTGAGCTAGTGCGCCACCTTAGAGCATCTCCAGCCGTTGTGAGCCGGCACTAAAATCGTCTCTGGGGGCGATTGGGTTCCCACTCGTCGTCCCTAGGCATTGATATCGGCCCATTTTTGACGCAAATGTGCCTCCTTTTTAGCCCATTTTCGGCGAAAAATCGGTCCAATATTGGCGCAAATCAGCCCATATTCACCGTGGTTCAGCGCGAATTCAACAAAAGTAATTTTTTATCACATAGTCCATCACAGAAAATCAATAGAAATCAAATAGCTCAATAAATAGTTCAACAACAAATAGTTCAATACAAATTATATAGTTCAACAAGTAAAAACTCATATTTCATCACACGTCGAGCTAGGCCTTGTCCTTGAGCCTCCATAGGTGTTCCACCAGATCCTGCTGCAGTTGTTGATGCACCTGTGGGTCTCGGATATCCTAACGCATATTGAGGAAGGCAGTCCAGGTTGCCGGTAGCTGGTGATCAACTTGCGCAAGAGGACCCTGCCTGTAATATTGTTCTATGTCAAACACTGACTCTTCCTGCTCGTTCTCAATGATCATGTTGTGCAAGATGACACAGCAAGTCATGATCTCCCATATTTGATCTTTCGACCAGGTCTGAGCAGGGTACCGACAACAACAAATTGAGATTGGAGCACACCAAATGCCCGCTCGATATCCTTCCCGCAAGCCTCCTGAACCTTCGCAAAGTGGGACTTCTTGCCTCCTGACATAGCATTTGAGATAGTTTTCACAAATGTAGACCATCTCGGATAGCTGCCATCAGCTAGGTAGTATCCCTTGTTGTAGTGCCGCCCATTGACCTCGAAGTTCACCGGAGGAGAATGACCTTCAACAAGCTTGGCAAAGACAGGGGAGCACTGCAGCACGTTGATGTCATTGTGAGTTCCTGGCATACCAAAAAAGGAGTGCCAAATCCAGAAGTCATGTGTGGCCACTGCTTCAAGTACCACACTGCAACCACCTTTGGCGCCTTTATACATCCACTGCCAAGAAAATGGACAGTTCTTCCATTTTCAATGCATGCAGTCGATGCTTCCAAGCATCCCAGAAAATCCTCTTGCTGCATTCTGTGCTAGGATCCGAGCAGTGTCTTCAGCATTGGGTGATCGAAAGTATTGCGGTCCAAACACTGCCACCACTGCCCCGCAGAACTTCTAGAAACACTCAATGGTTGTGGACTCGGCCATGCACCCATAGTCGTCGAGTGAATCATCGGGAGCTCTGTATGCAAGCATCCTCATAGCTGTCGTGCACTTCTGGATTGAGGTGAGTCCAAGTTTGCCGGTGGAATCCTTCTTACACTTGAAGTAGCTGTCGAACTCCCGGATGAAATTCACAATCCTGAGGAAAAGCTTTCGGCTCTTTGATAACGGCGCTGAAACACTTTGTCGTCGTGCAGTGGAGCGTCCGAGAAGTAGTCGGAGTAGAGCATGCAATAGCCTTTCAGACGATATTGGTTCTTTGCTTTCAGCCGCCCCGACGCCGAGTCACCTCGCCGTGGCTTTTCATTGCTCGCGAGCAGGGCAGCGAGGACCATGAGATGTTCCTTGTCCTGGGCGTCGACATCGGCTTCCTCCTCCAGCAGCGCCGCGAGCGCCTCCTCGTCGTCCGAGTCCATCGCCGAGCAGATAAATCGACAAACACCTGGCGGGCGTGGTGGGCGCACAACCGCCGGTGTACCACCCTGCACGGCCGGAGCGCCGGAAACCTTGCCCAAATGGTGGTGGAGAGGTTGCCGCGGCGAAACGTTCTCTCTTTTCCGGCGGGGAATGGCCTATCTAGCAGTGTTGGGCGGTGGGCGGCGTCGGGATCGGCACGGTGGTGGCCGAGCACGCGGGGTGGGGGCAAATCTGGACAATTGCCTTGACTTTTCGCCTGACAGTGTGGCCCATGCGTGTTTTTCTCTTCCGTCGGAGCCCCCAAACGCCCCCCAGTGTGTTGGGTTCGGCCTGCGATGGCCAGGCTCAAAAATGGGCCAAGCTGACGGATTTCGGCGTCTTGGAGGCGCGACTGGGGGCTTTTTTCGCGCTGACACGGAAAAAGTCGCCCTAGAGGGCCTGTTGAGGGCGCGGCTGAAGATGCTCTTATCTTGTGGTAGTTGTGATGTTCCTCTAACTTCTTACGTACTGCTTCTGAACTTGTAATTCTAATTTTACTCTCCTAAATCTTGTTTTCAGGAGCGCACTGAATCTAGTTCAGAATCCTGTCTCCATCCATTCGCTGCAGGTTCCATTTCAATTTTGGGGCATGTACAGAGAGCTCCTAACCTGGTGCAAAATCATGTCTACATTAATTCATCTCTCCACCAGCTGGAATTCTGGCCACATTCATCTTTGCTCTAGGCGTCCAAATAAACAGACTTAGAGTATCTTCTACAAACAATTTCTTAACTTGTTATTATAAAAATACAAGCAACTTTAGTTATCCTATAAGTGGCAATAAAAATTGCTTAATTTGTCTAAGAATTTGCAGTATATACATGCCCTTTTACACTTGTTTTAGTGATCTTTGATATTACCTCCATCTAAAATTACTTGTCTTACATTTGTCTAGATACGGATGTACCTAACACTAAAACGTGTTTAGTTGTATTTTTATCTAGAGTTTTAGACAAATCTAAGACAAATAATTCGGGACGGAGGGAGTATCTGCGAAGGCCTACACTTATAAACCAAAACGAAGGGAGTAAGAATTTGCATTATTTTAGTGATCTCTGATATCTCCATGCTCTTTTCCACTTGTTTTAGTGATCTCTAATATCTGTGCAATCTTACAGTCCCGGCAAAAAAAAAAGAGAGGCCTACACTGATTTTTTACATGTTATGATGTGGACTTGCGGAGTCGTCGGAAGATTTGTCTAGTAGCCGCAAGCAAGCAGTGATGTGCTTAATGATTGACAATATATAATCTTATACTTATGTCATAGTGATGATGCCAAACGGAAATTAGTTGAGGCCATTCTCAATGGGACACTGCCACGTCGCTATGAATGTACCCCCGATTCCTACCCTATCTTCCTCACTCTCGTGAGTGACTCGGATCCTCATCTCCATGTCGAACCATCATCAGCAACCGTATAATTGCAAATACTCTAGAAGTGACAAGTAGTAGCGCGCATGTGGCAGTGGCCCTAAATATTGCGAAACGCTTCTCCGTTGGGTGCACAAGACTGAAAATAATCCGATCTGTGTACAACTTCTAGAATCCACATCCCCTGGAAAGGTTGATATTTCAGCTCGAATCGGATTAGGGCATTTTCAATACGGACCTTCAAACCGATGGCATACGCCCGGGCTACACGATCCAGACATGCTGTGACATCCAACGCAGGCCTGTATCGATCCGTCAGACGGTTCAGATGTATCTTTTTCCGTAAATCAAAAACAAATTAGAAGATTTTGCGGGCGTTCAGATTGCTGTCATACTCGCGTCTGATCAGACTGGCCCACCAAAAAAAACCCAACCAGCCTCTTCTAGGCTTCCCTGACAAGTAGTACTGCGCAGGTGGCAGTGGGCCACACTTCAATTATGTCTACTAAATTGATGCGGTGGGGAGAGTGGTCCATATTATCCCCTGGATCATTGCAAAAGAATTTGTCGATGACATTGTGTAGATAGGTTACTGATGTCGTAAAATAAAGAGTGAGGAACATTTGGTCCCTTGGCTATGATGTGAGTTTGATTTATATCTACCACCACAATGGAGAGAAGTATATATGAAAACATCGAAAAAAATCAATACAGATTCGTGAACTTCAAATTTGGATAATGCTTAACACTGCACCTGAACTGCAACAGGTGCCGATTTAGGTATTGGCAAGGTTTTCGAAGTAACATTCTGATCATTTTTTAACGAAAGTAGGTTGCTAAAACTGAGGCTAATTAAGTACACAACCTGAAAAAAAGAACTCCCTCTGTTTCATAGTGTTGTACATATAGATTTTTTGAAAAATCTCACAAACTTTGATCAAATTTGTAAGAACAATAATTACATCTAGAGTGCCAAATATATATAATTACATTCATTGTAAGATGTAGTTTCATATTTATATTTTTGGTATTGTAGATACAAATAGTTTCTCTATAAACTTGATCAAACTTTGCAAAGTTTGCCATTTCAAAAAATCTATCTGCACTACATTATGGAATGGATAATACTCCCTCCGTTCCAAATTGCTTGTCGCGTGTATGGATGTATCTAGATGTATTTTAGTTTTAGATACATCCATTTCTACGACGAGTAATTTAGAACGGAGGAAGTAGATCTTATAACATCAGTCTGATGTTGTGAATGTTTTCTTTTCATGGTCAAGCCCCCAAAACATGTCTTACTAGCACACATTTGAAATCCATGTAGATATAAAACCAAAATGTACTATATAAACTGAACGAAAAAGGAGAGAGAAATTATTGTTGCATGAAGAACAGGAAATCGATCAAGTAACTAGTAATTTAGTACCATTGTCCTCTAGGATTTGTCTTCGGCCAGGTTCAAGGATTTGGTGAAAACTATATTACTGCAGTTAAACCTGATTAAACGGATTTGGTGAGTACGCCACCTTATGTTCTGGTAGTTGTGATGTTCCACTAGCTTTTTAGAGCATCTACAACTAGACACCCCGTACTAGGCCCAAACGTCAGGACGAGAAAGCGTCACCCAACCGGTCACCTTATATCCTGCCCAAACGTCCGGATTGACTGGCACTTCCCATATCTAGCCAAAATTCTAGGCGTATATGGGATGCATGGAGCCCCCAAGCTCACATGTCACGCAGGACTAACCACTGGGGGCCATGCCAATTCAGTCATATCCGCCTCCCCTCTGCTGCCTGAGCAACACTCTCATCTTCTCTGTTAACTCTTCTCTGCACTGCCGCCACCGGACTTCCACCGGTATCGTTGCTCCGCCACCATCCCCAACTCAGGGCTACGCCACCAGACGCCCTAGCACACACCGCCGCCGACCAGGCCGCCACCGGACGGCGTCCCGGTACATCAATCTTTCTGGAGATGCATTGACAACTGTGAGATCAACAAGGGCATATGCAACTTCTGGATGATCTTGTCGAGCATATGTGGACGCACACTGAAAATCAGTAAACTTGTCGTTTATTTTATCAGTTATGCACTATGAGCAATATTTATGTTTGAACTATATTTGGAACATGTACTATTAGGTATGAACTATTTTGTATTTGTGTGTACTAAAGCTATGTTTGTCCAAAATAATCGACGTGCATGTGTTTGCATGGATTAAGTGTTATAAAAATCGGGACCGTGGTTGTAAATGCCAAGTTTTAATGTCCATCCGGGTGCGTCCACGACGAATAGGGGCTCAGATTAGCTAGCCGTACCCCTGTGGGCGACACGGAGGGAAACCCTAGCCGCCGTTTCTCGACCCCGGCCGCCCCCCCCCCCTCCGCTCCTCGCCACCGTCCGGAGCGACGCCAGGAAAAGCTTGACTGGCAGGGCGGCGACGGGGCTTCTCCCCCTTCAAGCGTCTCGGGCGGCGCAGGACGACCAGATCACGAAGAGGCGTCGGGCTAGCGTGGGGTCCTGCAGCGCGGCATGCGAGCATCTTGGCGGTGGCGGCGCGGCGGCTGCGACTTGGATGCGAGTTCACAGTGAGGTGGTGGTTGCATAGTCTTCAGATCGGGTGGTCGCGGGAGCTGCCATGTTAAGGTCGGATCCATCTGGATCTGGCGCTTGGATGATGTCGGCCGGCGCAGGGTGGTGGTCTTCGCTGCTGGCCTCGTCGGATCGTTCGATCTGGCGCACGGAGATCTATGTGAAGGAAATATGCCCTAGAGGCAATAATAAAGTTATTATTTATTTCCTTATTTCATGATAAATGTTTATTATTCATGCTAGAATTGTATTAACCGGAAACATAATACATGTGTGAATACACAGACAAACAGAGTGTCACTAGTATGCCTCTACTTGACTAGCTCGTTGATCAAAGATGGTTATGTTTCCTAGCCATAGACATGAGTTGTCATTTGATTAACGGGATCACATCATTAGGAGAATGATGTGATTGACTTGACCCATTCCATTAGCTTAACACTTGATCGTTTAGTTTGTTGCTATTGCTTTCTTCATAACTTATACATGTTCCTATGACTATGAGATTATGCAACTCCCGTTTATCGGAGGAACACTTTATGTGCTACCAAACGTCACAACGTAACTGAGTGATTATAAGGGAGCTCTACAGGTGTCTCCGAAGGTACTTGTTGGGTTGGCATATTTCGAGATTAGGATTTGTCACTCCGACTGTCGGAGAGGTATCTCTGGGCCCTCTCGGTAATGCACATCACTTAAGCCTTGCAAGCATTGCAACTAATAAGTTAGTTGCGGGATGATGTATTACGGAACGAGTAAAAGAGACTTGCCGGTAACGAGATTGAACTAGGTATTGAGATACCGACGATCGAATCTCGGGCAAGTAACATACCGATGACAAAGGGAACAACGTATGTTGTTATGCGGTCTGACCGATAAAGATCTTCGTAGAATATGTGGGAGCCAATATGAGCATCCAGGTTCCGCTATTGGTTATTGACTGGAGACGTGTCTCGGTCATGTCTACATAGTTCTCGAACCCGTAGGGCCCGCACGCTTAAGGTTTCGATGATAGTTATATTATGAGTTTATGAGTTTTGATGTACCAAAGAAGTTTGGAGTCCCGGATGAGATCGGGGACATGACGAGGAGTCTCGAAATGGTCGAGACGTAAAGATCGATATATTGGACGACTATATTCGGACATCGGAAAGGTTCCGAGTGATTCGGGTATTTTTCGGAGTACCGGTGAGTTACAAGAATTCGCCGGGGAGTATATGGGCCTTATTGGGACATACGGGAATAGAGGAGAGAGGCCAAAAGGAAGGAGACGCGCACCCCCCTTCTGGTCCGAATTGGACAAGGGGTGCAGCCCACTTTTCCTTGTTCCTCTCCCCCTCTTTCCTTCTCTCCTACTCCAACAAGGGAAGGAGGAGTCCTACTCCCGGTGGGAGTAGGACTCCCCCCTTGGCGCACCCTTCTCCTAGGCCGGCCGCCTCCCTCCCTTGCTCCTTTATATACGGGGGCAGGGGGCACCCCATAGACACAACAGTTGATCATTGATCTCTTAGCCGTGTGCGGTGCCCCCTCCACCATAGTCCTCGATAATATTGTAGTGGTGCTTAGGCGAAGCCCTGCGACAGTAGAACATCAAGATCGTCACCACACCATCGTGCTGACGGAACTCTTCCCCGACATTCTGCTGGATCGGAGTCCGGGGATCGTCATCGAGCTGAACGTGTGCTAGAACTCGGAGGTGCCGTAGTTTCGGTGCTTGATCGATCGGGCCGTGAAGACGTACGACTACATCAACCGCGTTGTGCTAACGCTTCCGCTTTCGGTCTACGAGGGTACGTGGACAACACTCTCCCCTCTCGTTGCTATGCATCACCATGATCTTGCGTGTGCGTAGGAATTTTTTGAAATTACTACGTTCCCCAACAGTGGCATCCGAGCCTAGGTTTTATGCGTTGATGTTGTGCACGAGTAGAACACAAGTGAGTTGTGGGCGATATAAGTCATACTGCTTACCAGCATGTCATACTTTGGTTCGGCGGTATTGTTGGATGAAGCGGCCCGGACCGACATTACGCGTACGCTTACGCGAGACTGGTTCTACCGACGTGCTTTGCACACAGGTGGCTGGCGGGTGTCAGTTTCTCCAACTTTAGTTGAACCGAGTGTGGCTACGCCCGGTCCTTGCGAAGGTTAAAACAACACCAACTTGACAAACTATCGTTGTGGTTTTGATGCGTAGGTAAGAACGGTTCTTGCTAAGCCCGTAGCAGCCACGTAAAACTTGCAACAACAAAGTAGAGGACGTCTAACTTGTTTTTGCAGGGCATGTTGTGATGTGATATGGTCAAGACATGATGCTAAATTTTATTGTATGAGATGATCATGTTTTGTAACCGAGTTATCGGCAACTGGCAGGAGCCATATGGTTGTCGCTTTATTGTATGCAATGCAATTGCGCTGTAATGCTTTACTTTATCACTAAGCGGTAGCGATAGTCATGGAGGCATAAGATTGGTGAGACGACAACGATGCTACGATGGAGATCAAGGTGTCGCGCCGGTGATGATGGTGATCATGACGGTGCTTCGGAGATGGAGATCACAAGCACAAGATGATGATGGCCATATCATATCACTGATATTGATTGCATGTGATGTTTATCTTTTATGCATCTTATCTTGCTTTGATTGACGGTAGCATTATAAGATGATCTCTCACTAAATTTCAAGATAAAAGTGTTCTCCCTGAGTATGCACCGTTGCCAAAGTTCGTCGTGCCCAGACACCACGTGATGATCGGGGGTGATAAACTCTACGTCCATCTACAACGGGTGCAAGCCAGTTTTGCACACGCAGAATACTCCGGTTAAACTTGACGAGCCTAGCATATGCAGATATGGCCTCGGAACACTGAGACCGAAAGGTCGAGCGTGAATCATATAGTAGATATGATCAACATAGTGATGTTCACCATTGAAAACTACTCCATTTCACGTGATGATCGGTTATGGTTTAGTTGATTTGGATCACGTGATCACTTAGAAGATTAGAGGGATGTCTTTCTAAGTGGGAGTTCTTAAGTAATATGATTAATTGAACTTTAATTTATCATGAACTTAGTCCTGATAGTATTTTCATATCTTTGTTGTAGATCAATAGCTCGCGTTATT
Organism: Triticum aestivum; assembly: GCF_018294505.1. NCBI lineage: Eukaryota > Viridiplantae > Streptophyta > Magnoliopsida > Poales > Poaceae > Triticum > Triticum aestivum. The sequence continues at coordinate 326,425,012 of NC_057806.1, read as the reverse complement.
GCTTCCCTATGTTTTATATGTGTTCCTAGAGAAAAACTAAGTTGAAAGATGATAGTAGCAATGATGCGGACTGGGTCCGTGATCTGAGGTTTATCCTCATTGCTGCACAGAAGAATTATGTCTTTGATGCACCGCTAGGTGACTGACCTATTGCAGGAGCAGATGCAGACGTTATGAACGTTTGGCTAGCTCAATATGATGACTACTTGATAGTTTAGTGCACCATGCTTAACAGCTTAGAATCGGGATTTCAAAGACGTTTTGAACGTCATGGACCATATGAGATGTTCCAGGAGTTGAAGTTAATATTTCAAGTAAATACCCGAGTTGAGAGATATGAAGTCTCCAACAAGTTCTATAGCTAAAAGATGGAGGAGAATAGCTCAAGCAGTGAGCATGTGCTCAGATTGTCTGGGTACTACAATCGCTTGAATCAAGTGGGAGTTAATCTTCCAGATAAAATAGTGATTGACAGAATTCTCTAGTCACCATCACCAAGTTAGTAGAACTTCGTGATGAACTATAATATGCAAGGGATAACGGAAACGATTCCCAAGCTCTTCGTGATGCTGAAATCGACGAAGGTAGAAATCAAGAAAAGCATCAAGTGTTGATGGTAAACAAAATCACTAGTTTCAAGTAAAGGGACAAAGGGAAGAAAGGGGAACTTCAAGAAGAACAGCAAGCAAGTTGCTGCTCAAGTGAAAAAACCCAAGTCTGGACCTAAGCCTGAAACTGAGTGCTTCTACTGCAAAGGGACTGGTCACTGGAAGCGGAACTACCCCAAGTAATTGGCGGATAAGAAGGATGGCAAAGTGAACAAAGGTATATTTGATATACAGATTATTGATGTGTATATTACTAGTGTTCGTAGCAACCCCTCGGTATTTGATACTGGTTCAGTTGCTAAGAGTAGTAACTCGAAACGGGAGTTGCAGAATGAACAGAGACTAGTTAAGGGTGAAGTGACGATGTGTGTTGGAAGTAGTTCCAAGATTGATATGATCATCATCGCACACTCCCTATACTTTCGGGATTAGTGTTGAACCTAAATAAGTGTTATTTGGTGTTTGCGTTGAGCATGAATATGATTTGATCATGTTTATTGCAATACGGTTATTCATGTAAGTTAGAGAATAATTGTTGTTCTGTTTACATGAATAAAACCTTCTATGGTCATACACCCAATGAAAATGGTTTGTTGGATCTCGATCGTGGTGATACACATTTTTATAATATTGAAGCCAAAAGATGCAAAGTTAATAATGATAGTGCAACTTATTTGTGGCACTGCCGGTTAGGTTATATTGGTGTAAAGCACATGAAGAAAATCCATGCTGATGGGCTTTTGGAATCACTTGATTATGAATCAGTTGATGCTTGCGAACCATGCCTCATGGGCAAGATGACTAAGACTCCGTTCTCCGGAACAATGGAGCGAGCAACAGATTTGTTGGAAATCATACATACTGATGTATGTGGTCCGATGAATATTGAGGCTCGCGGCAGGTATCATTATTTTCTGATCTTCACAGATGATTTGAGCAGATATGAGTATATCTACTTGATGAAACACAAATCTGAAACATTTGAAAAGTTCAAAGAATTTCAGAGTGAAGTGGAGAATCATCGTAACAAAAATAAAAGTATCTACGATATGATCGCAGAAGTAAAATATTTGAGTTACGAGTTTGGCCTTCAGTTAAAACAATGTGAAAAGTTTCACTACTCACGCCACCTGGAACACCATTACAGTGTAATGGTGTGTCCGAACATCGTAACCGTACTTTATTAGATATGGTGCGATCTATGATGTCTCTTACCGATTTACCACTATTGTTTTGGGGTTATGCATTAGAGACAACTACATTCACATTAAATAGGGCACCATCTAAATCCGTTGAGACGACACCGTATGAACTATGGTTTGGCAAGAAACCTAAGCTGTCGTTTCTTAAAGTTTGAGGTTGCAATGCTTATGTGAAAAGTTTCAACCTGATAAGCTCAAACCCAAATCGGAGTAGTGCATCTTCATAGGATACCCAATAGAAAATGTTGGGTACACCTTCTATCACATATCCGAAGGCAAGTTATTCGTTGCTGAGAATGGATCCTTTCTAGAGAAGGAGTTTCTCTCGAAAGAAGTGAGTGGGAGGAAAGTAGAACTTGATGAGGTATCTGTACCTGCTCCCTTATTGGAAAGTAGTTCATCACAGAAATCTGTTCCTGTGACTACTACACCAATTAGTGAGGAAGCTAATGATGATGATCATGTAAACTTTAGATCAAGTTACTACCGAACCTTGTAGGTAAACCAGAGTGAGATCCGCACCAGAGTGGTACGGTAATCCTGTTCTGGAGGTCATGTTATTTGACCATGACGAGCCTATGAACTATGAGGAAGCGATGATGAGCCCAGATTCCGCGAAATGACTTGAGGCCATAAAATCTGAGATGGGATCCATGTATGAGAACAAAGTGTGGACTTTGGTTGACTTGCCCGATGATCAGCAAGCCATAAAAATTAAATGGATCTTCAAGAGGAAGACGGACGGTGATAGTAGTGTTACTTTCTACAAAGCTAGAATTGTCGCAAAAGGTTTTCGACAAGTTCAAGGTGTTGACTATGATGAGAGTTTCTCACTCGTATCTATGCTTAAGTCTGTCCGAATCATGTTAGCAATTGCCGCATTTTATGAAATCTAGCAAATGGATAAACAAAACTGCATTCCTTAATGGATTTATTAAAGAAGAGTTGTATATGATGCAACCAGAAGGTTTTGTCAATTCTAAAGGTGCTAACAAAATATGCAAGCTCTAGCGATCCATCTATGGACTGGTGCAAGCATCTCGGAGTTGGAATATACGCTTTGATAAGTTAATCAAAGCATATAGTTTTATACAGACTTGCGTGAAGCCTGTATTTACAAGAAAGTAAGTGGGAGCACTACAACATTTCTGATAAGTATATGTGAATGACATATTGTTGATCGGAGATAATGTAGAATTATTCTACAAAGCATAAAGGAATGTTTGAAAGGAGTTTTTCAAAGAAAGACCTCGGTGAAGCTGCTTACATATTGAGCATCAAGATCTATAGAGATAGATCAAAACGCTTGATAAGTTTTTCAATGAGTACATACCTTGACAAGATTTTGAAGTAGTTCAAAATGGAACAGTCAAAGAAGGAGTTCTTGCCTGTGTTACAAGGTGTGAAGTTGAGTAAGACTTAAAACCCAGCCATGGCAGAAGATAGAGAGAGAATGAAAGTCATTCCCCATGCCTCAGCCATAGGTTCTATAAAGTATGCCATGCTGTGTACCAGACCTATTGTATACCCTGCCCTGAGTTTGGCAAGGGAGTACAATAGTGATCTAGGAGTAGATCACTGGACATTGGTCAAAATTATCCTTAGTGAAATAAGGATATGTTTCTCGATTATGGAGGTGACAAAAGGTTCATCGTAAAGGGTTACGTCGAAGCAAGTTTTGACACTGATCCAGATGACTCAAAGTCTCAATCTGGATACATATTGAAAGTGGGAGCAATTAGCTAGAGTAGCTCAGTGCAGAGCATTGTTGACATAATAATTTGCAAAATACTTACGGATCTGAATGTGGTAGACCCATTGTTGACTAAACTTCTCTCACAAGCAAAACATGATCACACCCTAGTACTCTTCGGGCGTTAATCACATAGCGATGTGAACTAGCTAGATTATTGAATCTAGTGGGTGTTGGTCACATGACGATATGAACTATGGGTGTTAATCACATGGTGATGTGAACTATTGATGTTAAATCACATGGCGATATGAACTAGATTATTGACTCTAGTGCAAGTGGGAGACTGAAGGAAATATGCCCTAGAGGCAATAATAAAGTTATTATTTATTTCCTTATTTCATGATAAATGTTTATTATTCATGCTAGAATTGTATTAACCGAAAACATAATACATGTGTGAATACACAGACAAACAGAGTGTCACTAGTATGCCTCTACTTGACTAGCTCGTTGATCAAAGATGGTTATGTTTCCTAGCCATAGACATGAGTTGTCATTTGATTAACGGGATCACATCATTAGGAGAATGATGTGATTGACTTGACCCATTCCATTAGCTTAACACTTGATCGTTTAGTTTGTTGCTATTGCTTTCTTCATAACTTATACATGTTCCTATGACTATGAGATTATGCAACTCCCGTTTACCGAAGGAACACATTGTGTGCTACCAAACGTCACAACGTAACTGAGTGATTATAAAGGTGCTCTACAGGTGTCTCCGAAGGTACTTGTTGGGTTGGCGTATTTCGAGATTAGGATTTGTCACTCCGATTGTAGGAGAGGTATCTCTGGGCCTTCTCGGTAATGCACATCACTTAAGACTTGCAAGCATTGCAACTAATAAGTTAGTTGCGGGATGATGTATTACGGAACGAGTAAGAGAGACTTGCCGGTAACGAGATTGAACTAGGTATTGAGATACGACGATCGAATCTCGGGCAAGTAACATATCGATGACAAAGGGAACAACGTATGTTGTTATGCGGTCTGACCGATAAAGATCTTCGTAGAATATGTGGGAGCCAATATGAGCATCCAAGTTCCGCTATTGGTTATTGACCGGAGACGTGTCCCGGTCATGTCTACATAGTTCTTGAACCCGTAGGGTCCGCACGCTTAAGGTTTCGATGACAGTTATATTATGAGTTTATGAGTTTTGATGTACCGAAGGAGTTCGGACTCCCGAATGAGATCGGGGACATGACGAGGAGTCTCGAAATGGTCGAGATGTAAAGATCGATATATTGGACGACTATATTTGGACATCGGAAAGGTTCCGAGTGATTCAGGTATTTTTCGGAGTACCGGAGAGTTACGGGAATTCGCCAGGGAGTATATGGGCCTTATTGGGCCATACGGGAATAGAGGAGAGTGGCCAAAAGGAAGGAGGCGTGCGCCCCCCTCTGGTCCGAATTGGACAAAGGGTGCAGCCCACTTTTCCTTGTTCCTCTCCCCCTCTTTCCTTCTCTCCTACTCCAACAAGGGAAGGAGTCCTACTCCCGGTGGGAGTAGGACTCCCCCCTTGGCGCGCCCTTCTCCTAGGCCGGCCGCCTCCCTCCCTTGCTCCTTTATATACGGGGGCAGAGGGGCACCCTATAGACACAACAGTTGATCATTGATCTCTTAGCCGTGTGCGGTGCCCCCCTCCACCATAGTCCTCGATAATATTGTAGTGGTGCTTAGGCGAAACCCTGCGACAGTAGAACATCAAGATCGTCACCACACCGTCGTGCTGACGGAACTCTTCCCCAACATTCTGCTGGATCGGAGTCCGGGGATCGTCATGGAGCTGAACGTGTGCTAGAACTCGGAGGTGCCGTAGTTTCGGTGCTTGATCGGTAGGGCCGTGAAGACATACGACTACATCAACTGCTAACGCTTCCGCTTTCGGTCTACGAGGGTACGTGGACAACACTCTCCCCTCTCGTTGCTATGCATCACCATGATCTTGCGTGTGCATAGGAATTTTTTTGAAATTACTGTCGGAGTAAATGACCACGGGTAGCCTAGCCGGCTTCCCCTGGCACTTCAGAAAAATTATAGCCCGATCAAGCCTCCGAGCTTCCAAGACATGGGGCCGCCTTCCCCCAGCCGGCTACCTCAGAAGCCGGCTGCGCAAAGGTAGCCCAGCCCTGAAATCCTTGAGAAACAAGACCATGAGAAGGCCGACTTCCAGAAGCCGGCCATAAAAGGGCCGACTCCCAGGAGCCGGCCCCTCAGCAGGCGGCTAAGATCTTGCCCTCAGAGTCTGCACCCACATAACGATGACAAGACGGGGCGTGGCTACAGTAAAGCCTGCCACCCCCGAATCCCGGTGCACGCATGGCCACGGTGCACCGTACGGGGCGGCCATCCCCGTCCGGCGCGGCACTGTTGCCACGATGATCGTGACGTCACCCACGGCGAGGGGTCAGTACGACCCGTGGGTGGCGGGCCCCCTCGGTCAGGGAGATCCCGAAGGTGGCCAGGCTTCCCACAGTCGGCCAAGGGAATGGCAGGCTTCCAACAGCTGGCCGGCTCTCTCCCTCCAAGGAGGTGCTTCATTAAGGAGACAAGAGAAGGTAAGGCTACAGTGATGAGCCGCCTCACGGCGGCACTGTAGCCATGCTTACCACGACAAAGCCATCATCACCAGGGGAAAGGTAACAGTAACCAGCCCCCGACAAGACCCCCGAGCGGTGGGGCCGGCCTGTCGGCCAAAGGGTCGGCAGCCGGCGGGCCTACCAGTCGGCGGGCCCCACCAGTCGGCGAAGAAGCCGGCGGGCGTAGACACAGACGGCTGGGGCCCACGCCCAGCCGGATTACCATTGTACCCCTGGGGGTAGGCCTATATAAACCCCCCAGGGTTCCCATGCAGGGGAGATCGCTCTTTGGATAGATTTTAGACACCACAAGGAGCAGAGGAGCGGGCCGGCCTGGCCCTCCTTCATCCTTTCACCGAACAGCTCAAGGAGCATTCTGTAGCTACCCATTGAGCTAGTGATCATGCGGAGACCCCGCAGAGCAGCATTAGGGGTGTTATCTCCACGGAGAGCACTGAAGCTGGGTAAGATTCACCGGAGTGCATGTCTTCGCCTTATCCCGTTTCCAGGCACCGGCGATGTTGTATTGGCTCCCATAATGATAAGCCATCCATTGGCATATGTCGCACCAACTGAAGGAAATATGCCCAAGAGGCAATAATAAAGTTATTATTTATTTCCTTATATCATGATAAATGTTTATTATTCATGCTAGAATTGTATTTACCGGAAACATAATACATGTGTGAATACATAGACAAACAGAGTGTCACTAGTATGCCTCTACTTGACTAGCTCGTTAATCGAAGATGGTTATGTTTCCTGACCATGAACAAAAGAGTTGTTATTTGATTAACGGGATCACATCATTAGAAGAATGATGTGATTTACTTGACCCATTCCATTAGCTTAGCACTCGATCGTTTAGTATGTTGCTATTGCTTTCTTCATGACTTATACACGTTCCTATGACTATGAGATTATGCAACTCCCGTTTGCCGGAGGAACACTTTGTGTGCTACCAAACGTCACAACGTAACTGGGTGATTATAAAGGAGCTCTACAGGTGTCTCCAAAGGTACATGTTGGGTTGGCGTATTTCGAGATTAGGATTTGTCACTCCGATTGTCGGAGAGGTATTCTCTGGGCCCTCTCGGAAATGCACATCACATAAGCCTTGCAAGCATTGCAACTAATGAGTTAGTTGCGAGGTGATGTATTAGGAAACGAGTAAAGAGACTTGCCGGTAACGAGATTGAACTAGGTATTGAGATACCGACGATCAAATCTCGGGCAAGTAACATATCGATGAAAAAGGGAACAACGTATGTTGTTATGCGGTCTAACCGATAAAGATCTTCGTAGAATATGTAGGAGCCAATATGAGCATCCAGGTTCCGCTATTGGTTATTGACCGGAGACGTGTCTCGGTCATGTCTACATTGTTCTCGAACCCGTAGGGTCCGCACGTTTAAGGTTTCGATGACAGTTTCATTATGAGTTTATATGTTTTGATGTACCGAAGGAGTTTGGAGTCCCGGATAAGATCGGGGACATGACGAGGAGTCTCGAAATGGTCGAGACGTAAAGATCGATATATTGGACGACTATATTCGGACATCGGAAAGGTTCCGAGTGATTCGGGTATTTTCGGAGGTACCGGGGAGTTACAGGAATACGAGGAAGAAGCAATGGGCCTTAATGGGCCTTAGTGGGAAGGACCAGGAGGTGGCGCGCGCCCCTCCCAAGCTCAGTCCGAATTGGACAAGGGGTTTGGGGTGTGGCCCCTCTCTCCCTTCCTTCCCCTCTTCCCCCCTTTCCCCCCTTCTCCTAGTTGGACTAGGAAAGGAGGAAACCTACTCCAACTAGGAGTAGGAATCCTACTCCCTGGCGCGCCCCTCCTAGGGCCGGCCTCCTCCCCCTTGCTCCTTTATATACGGGGGCAGGGGGCACCCAAAGACACACAAGTTGATCCTCGTGATCGTTTTCTTAGCCGTGTGCGGTGCCCCCTTCCACCATAATCCTCGATAATATTGTAGCGGTGCTTAGGCGAAGTCCTGCGACGGTAGAAATCAAGATCATCACCACGCCGTCGTGCTGACGGAACTCTTCCCCGACACTTTGCTGGATCGGAGTCCGGGGATCGTCATCGAGCTGAACGTGTGCTAAAACTCGGAGGTGCCGTAGTTTCGGTGCTTGATCGGTCGGGCCGTGAAGACGTACGACTACATCAACCGCGTTGTCATAACGCTTCCGCTGTCGGTCTACAAGGGTACTTAGATCACACTCTTCCCTCGTTGCTATGCATCACCATGATCTTGTGTGTGCGTAGGAATTTTTTTGAAATTACTACGTTCCCCAACAGTGGCATCCGAGCCTAGGTTTTATGTGTTGATGTTATATGCACGAGTAGAACACAAGTGAGTTGTGGGCGATATAAGTCATACTGCTTACCAGCATGTCATACTTTGGTTCAGCGGTATTGTTGGACGAAGCGGCCCGGACCGACATTACGCGTACGCTTACGCGAGACCGGTTCTCCCGACGTGCTTTGCACACAGGTGGCTGACGGGTGTCAGTTTCTCCAACTTAGTTGAACCAAGTGTGGCTACGCCCGGTCCTTGCGAAGGTTAAAACAACACCAACTTGACAAACTATCGTTGTGGTTTTGATGCGTAGGTAAGATTGGTTCTTGCTTAAGCCCGTAGAAGCCACGTAAAACTTGCAACAACAAAGTAGAGGATGTCTAACTTGTTTTTGCAGGGCATGTTGTGATGTGATATGGTCAAGACATGATGCTAAATTTTATTGTATGAGATGACCATGTTTTGTAACCGAGTTATCGGCAACTGGCAGGAGCCATATGGTTGTCGCTTTATTGTATGCAATGCAATCGCGCTGTAATGCTTTACTTTGTCACTAAGCGATAGCGATAGTTGTGGAAGCATAAGATTGGCGAGACGACAATGATGCTACGATGGAGATCAAGGTGTCGCGCCAGTGACGATGGTTATCATGACGGTACTTCGGAGATGGAGATCACAAGTGCAAGATGATGATGGCCATATCATATCACTTATATTGATTGCATGTGATGTTTATCTTTTATGCATCTTATCTTGCTTTGTTTGACGGTAGCATTTTAAGATGATCTCTCACTAATTATCAAGAAGTGTTCTCCCTGAGTATGCACCGTTGCAAAAGTTCTTCATGCTGAGACACCACGTGATGATCGGGTGTGATAGGCTCTACGTTTAAATACAACGGGTGCAAAACAGTTGCACACGCGGAATACTCAGGTTATACTTGACGAGCCAAGCATATACAGATATGGCCTCGGAACATGGAGACCGAAAGGTCGAGCGTGAATCATATAGTAGATATGATCAACATAGTGATGTTCACATATGAAACTACTCCATCTCACGTGATGATCGGACATGGTTTAGTTGATTTGGATCACGTGATCACTTAGAGGATTAGAGGGATGTCTATCTAAGTGGGAGTTCTTAAGTAATATGATTAATTGAACTTAAATTTATTATGAACTTAGTCCTGGTAGTATTTTGCAAATTATGTTGTAGATCAATAGCTCGCGTTGTTGCTTTCATATGTTTATTTTGATATGTTCCTAGAGAAAATTGTGTTGAAAGATATTAGTAGCAATGATGCGGATTGGATTCGTGATCTAAGGTTTATCCTCATTGCTGCATAGAAGAATTATGTCCTTGATGCACCGCTAAGTGACAGACCTATTGCAGGAGCAGATGCAGACGTTATGAACGTTTGGCTAGCTCAATATGATGACTACTTGATAGTTTAGTGCACCATGCTTAACGGCTTAGAATCGGGACTTCAAAGATGTTTTGAACGTCATGGACCATATGAGATGTTCGAGGAGTTGAAGTTAATATTTTAAGCAAATACCCGAGTTGAGAGATATGAAGTCTCCAACAAGTTCTATAGCTAAAAGATGGAGGAGAATTGCTCAACTAGTGAGCATGTGCTCAGATTGTCTGGGTACTACAATCGCTTGAATCAAGTGGGAGTTACTCTTCCAGATAAAATAGTGATTGACAGAATTCTCTAGTCACCATCACCAAGTTAGTAGAACTTCGTGATGAACTATGATATGCAAGGGATAACGGAAACGATTCCCAAGCTCTTCTAATGCTGAAATTGACGAAGGTAGAAATCAAGAAAAACATCAAGTGTTGATGGTTGATGAGACCACTAGTTTCAAGAAAAGGGCAAAGAGAAGAAGAGGAACTTCAAGAAGAACGGCAAGCGAGTTGCTGCTCAAGTGAAGAAGCTCAAGTCTGGTCCCAAGCCTGAGACTAAGTGCTTCTACTGTAAAGGGACTAGTCACTGGAAGCGGAACTACCCAAGTATTTGGTGGATAAGAAAGGATGGCAAAGTAAACAAAGGTATATTTGATATACATGTTATTGATGTGTACTTTACTAGTGTTCATAGCAACCCCTCAGTATTTGGTACTAGTTCAGTTGCTAAGATTAGTAACTTGAATCGGGAGTTGCAGAATGAACAAAGACTAGTTAAGGGTAAGGTGATGATGTGTGTTCGAAGTAGTTACAAGATTGATATGATCATCATCGCACACTCCCTATACTTTCGGGATTAGTGTTGAACCTAAATAAGTGTTATTTGGTGTTTGAGTTGAGCATAAATATGATTTGATCATGTTTATTGCAATATGGTTATTCATTTAAGTAAGAGAATAAATTGTTGTTCTGTTTACATGAATAAAACCTTATATGGTTACACACCCAATGAAAATGGTTCGTTGGATCTCGATCGTAGTGATACACATATTCATAATATTGAAACCAAAAGATGCAAAGTTAATAATGATAGTGCAACTTATTTGTGACACTGCCATTTAGGTCATATTGGTGTAAAGCGCATGAAGAAACTACATGCTGATGAGTTTTTGGAATCACTTGATTATGAATCACTTGATGCTTGCGAACCATGCCTCATGGGCAAGATGACTAAAACGCCGTTCTCCGGAACAATGGAGCGAGCAACTGACTTATTGGAAATAATACATACTGATGTATGCGATCCGATGAGTGTTGAGGCTCGCGGTGGGTATCGTTATTTTCTGACCTTCACGGATGATTTAAGTAGATATGGGTATATGTACTTGATGAAACATAAGTCTGAAACATTTGAACAGTTCAAAGAATTTCAGAGTGAAGTGGAAAATCATCGTGACAAGAAGATAAGGTTTCCACGATCTGATCGCGGAGACGAATATTTGAGTTACGAGTTTGGTCTTCAATTAAAATAATATGCAATAGTTTCACAAATTCATGCCACCTGGAACACCACAGCATAATGGTGTGTCCGAACGTCATAACCGTACTTTATTGGATATAGTGCAATCTATGATATTTCTTACCGATTTACCACTATAGTTTTGGGGTTATGCATTAGAGACAGCTGCATTCATGTTAAAAAGGGCACCATCTAAGTCCGTTGAGACGACACAATCTGAACTGTGGTTTGGCAAAAAACCAAAGTTGTCGTTTCTTAAAGTTTGGGATTGTGATGCTTATATGAAAAAGTTTCATCCTGATAAGCTCAAACCCAAATCGGAGAAATATGTCTTCATAGGATACCCAAAGGAGACTGTTGGGTACACCTTCTATCACAGATCCGAAGGCAAGACATTCGTTGCTAAGAATGGATCCTTTCTAGAGAAGGAGTTTCTCTTGAAAGAAGTGAGTGGGAGGAAAGTAGAACTTGATAAGGTAATTGTACCTTCTCCCTTATTGGAAAGTAGTTCATCACAGAAATCTGTTCCTGTGACTACTACACCAATTAGTGAGGAAGCTAATGATGATGATCATGTAACTTCAGATCAAGTTACTACCGAATCTCGTAGGTAAACCAGAGTGAGATCCGCACCAGAGTGGTACGGTAATCCTGTTCTGGAAGTCATGTTACTAGACCATGGCGAACTTGCGAACTATGTGGAAGCGATGATGAGCCCAGATTCCGCGAAATGGTTTGAGGCCATGAAATCTGAGATGAGATCCATGTATGAGAACAAAGTATGGACTTTGATTGACTTGCCCAATGATTGGTGAGCCATTGAGATTAAATGGATCTTCAAGAGGAAGACGGATGCTGATAGTAGTGTTACTATCTACAAAGCTAGAATTGTCGCAAAAAGGTTTTCGACAAGTTCAAGGTGTTGACTACGATGAGAGTTTCTCACTCGTATCTATGCTTAAGTCTGTCCGAATCATGTTAGCAATTGCCGCATTTTATGAAATCCGGCAAATGGATGTCAAAACTGAATTCCTGAATGGATTTCTGGAAGAAGAGTTGTATATGATGCAGCCGGAAGGTTTTGTCGATCCAAAAGGAGCTAACAAAGTGTGCAAGCTCCAGCGATCCATTTATGGACTGGTGCAAGCCTCTCGGAGTTGGAATAAACGCTTTGATAGTATGATCAAAGCATATAGTTTTATACAGACTTGCGGTGAAGCCTGTATTTACAAGAAAGTGAGTGGGAGCACTACAACATTTCTGATAAAGTGAATGACATATTGTTGATCGGAAATAATATAGAATTATTCTGCAAAGCATAAAGGAGTGTTTTGAAAGAAGTTTTTCAAAGAAAGACCTCGGTGAAGCTGCTTACATATTAAGCATCAAGATCTATAGAGATAGATCAAGATGCTTGATAATTTTTTCAATGAGTACATACCTGGACAATAGTTTGAAGTAGTTCAAAAATGGAATAGTCAAAGAAAGAGTTCTTGGTTGTGTTACAAGGTGTGAAATTGAGTACGACTCAAAGCCCGACCACGGCAGAAGATAGAAAGAGAATTAAAGTCATTCCCTATGCCTCAGCCATAGGTTCTATAAAGTATGTCATGTTGTGTACCAGATCTATTGTATACCCTACACTGTGTTAAGTAAGGGAGTACAATAGTGATCTAAGAGTAGATTACTAGACAGCGGTCAAAATTATCCTTAGTGGAATAAGGAAACATTTCTCAATTATGCAGGTGACAAAAGGTTCATCGTAAAAAGTTACGTCGATGCAAGTTTTGACACAGATCTGGATGACTCTAAGTCTCGATCTAGATACATATTGAAAGTGGGAGCAATTAGCTAGAGTAGCTCCATGCAGAGCATTGTAGACATAGAATTCGCAAAATACTTATGGATCTGTATGTGACAGACCCGTTGACTAATATTATCTCACAAGCAAAACATGATCACACCTTAGTACTCTTTGAGTGTTAATCACATAAACAATGTGAACTAGATTATTGACTCTAGTAAACCCTTTGGGTATAGGTCACATGACGATGTGAACTATGGGTGTTAATCACATGGTGATGTGAACTATTAGTGTTGAATCACATGGCGATGTGAACTAGATTATTAACTCTAGTGCAAGTGGGAGACTGAAGGAAATATGCCCTAGAGGCAATAATAAAGTTATTATTTATTTCCTTATATCATGATAAATGTTTATTATTCATGCTAGAATTGTATTAACCGGAAACATAATAGATGTATGAATACATAGACAAACAGAGTGTCACTAGTATGCCTCTACTTGACTAGCTCGTTAATCGAAGATGGTTATGTTTCCTGACCATGAACAAAAGAGTTGTTATTTGATTAACGGGATCACATCATTAGAAGAATGATGTGATTGACTTGACCCATTCCATTAGCTTAGCACTCGATCGTTTAGTATGTTGCTATTGCTTTCTTCATGACTTATACATGTTCCTATGACTATGAGATTATGCAACTCCCGTTTGCCGGAGGAACACTTTGTGTGCTACCAAACGTCACAACGTAACTGGGTGATTATAAAGGAGCTCTACAGGTGTCTCCAAAGGTACATGTTGGGTTGGCGTATTTCGAGATTAGAATTTGTCACTCCGATTGTCGGAGAGGTATCTCTGGGCCCTCTTGGTAATGCACATCACATAAGCCTTGCAAGCATTGCAACTAATGAGTTAGTTGCGAGATGATGTATTACGAAACGAGTAAAGAGACTTGCCGGTAACGAGATTGAACTAGGTATTGAGATACCGACGATCGAATCTCGGGCAAGTAACATACCGATGACAAAGGGAACAACGTATGTCGTTATGCGGTCTCACCGATAAAGATCTTCGTAGAATATGTAGGAGCCAATATGAGCATCCAGGTTCCGCTATTGGTTATTGACCGGAGATGTGTCTCGGTCATGTCTACATTGTTCTCAAACCCGTAGGGTCCACACGCTTAAGGTTTCGATGACAGTTTCATTATGAGTTTATATGTTTTGATGTACTGAAGGAGTTCGGAGTCCCGGATGAGATCGGGGACATGACGAGGAGTCTCGAAATGGTCGAGACGTAAAGATCGATATGTTGGACGACTATATTCGGACATCGGAAAGGTTCTGAATGATTCGGGTATTTTCGGAGGTACCGCGGAGTTACGGAAATACGAGGAAGAAGCAATGGGCCTTAATGGGCCTTAGTGGGAAGGACCAGGAGGTGGCGCGCGCCCCTCCCAAGCCCAGTCCGAATTGGACAAGGGGTTTGGGGCGCGGCCCCTCTCTCCCTTCCTTCCCCTCTTCCCCCCTTTCCCCCCTTCTCCTAGTTGGACTAGGAAAGGAGGAAACCTACTCCAACTAGGAGTAGGAATCCTACTCCCCTGGCCCCTCCTAGGGCCGGCCTCCTCCCCCCTTGCTCCTTTATATACGAGGGCAGGGGGCACCCAAAGACACACAAGTTGATCCTCGTGATCGTTTTCTTAGCCGTGTGCGGTGCCCCCTTCCACCATAATCCTCGATAATATTGTAGCGGTGCTTAGGCGAAGCCCTGCGACGGTAGAACATCAAGATCGTCACCACGCCGTCGTGCTGACGGAACTCTTCCCCGACACTTTGCTGGATCGGAGTCCGGGGATCATCATCGAGCTGAACGTGTGCTAAAACTCTGAGGTGCCGTAGTTTCGGTGCTTGATCGGTCGGGCCGTGAAGACGTACGACTACATCAACCGCGTTGTCATAACGCTTCCGCTGTCGGTCTACAAGGGTACGTAGATCACACTCTTCCCTCATTGCTATGCATCACCATGATCTTGCGTGTGCGTAGGAAATTTTTTGAAATTACTATGTTCCCCAACACCAACCACCCGACATTTGGCGCCCACCGTGGGGCCAGGTGCACCGTCGTCCTGAGACCTGCTCTGGACGGGAACCCTCTTCCTTCCCAACGTGCGTAGCCAGCCTGGCACGCCCAATGGCGCTTGCCCCGATGCGCTACAAGACGTCGCCGGTGCCTGCGCGGCGAGGTGCCTCACCGATCTTCTTGGCGAGGCTCGCATCTCTGACGAGCCCACATCCGACGCGGGCACAGACTGCCCCGAGAGCCACCTTGTCAGCCTCCTCGATCAACTCCACGTCTCCGGCGAGCTTGCCACGGACTTGGAGTCGGTTGGCTCCACCGACCCGATGCTTGTCGACTCCGACACGGCATCCCTTGACGCCTTCCCCACCAACGTGGTGGTCATCAACGGCCCTCTTCCTCGAGCCGACAGCAGCGGCAGTGGCATCACCGAGATACTAGTTATCAGCCACAGCGCCCCCTCAGGTGAAAACGCCCACGACGCTCTGCAGGTGATGCTGCACGACTTATCCGTCCCCGTCCCGGCCGACGCGGATGCCAAGACATTGGAGGCGCGCCGCCTCGCCCTCGTTGCGGAGGGTCAGAGGCTCGCCACCATGAGACGCCTCACCGAGGCTCACCAGCGCGAGGTCGACCGTGCTGCCTTCGGCACACCGCCTCCCGACGGGCCGAGCCGCGTCGGTATCGTCAAGAAACACGGTGCGGGTATCGCCGACATGTTGGGAGCAGACCGCCCAGTCTATGCCACGCCTCTCAAGAACTTGCGCACCGCCCAGGCGGCCGCAGACGAGTTGAATGGGCTGGGGCCTGGTGAGCTCCCCTACATGACCAGACGCATCCAGCAACTTATCGACGCGGCCACAGAGCGACATGAAGCCGGCGCCCGCGCCGAGAGTCCTCCCCTGCGCCGAGAGCACGGCGCGACGTCCCGAACACCAACCGCGGGCGACACCCGCGCGAGAAAAGAAAAGGAGCCGGCTGCCCGCCGCAGCCGGACTCGAATCTCCATCAAGCGTGACGCCGAGGGCCGCCCTCGAGCCGTGGAGTGGCGGGGCAACCCTCCTCCTCCTCCGCCTCGTGGGGAGAGATACCCTACCCCGCCACCTGTCATGCATCCGACTCTCAACGGCCGGCTGGGTCGCCACGAAGGAGTCGGCGAGAATGATGCCCGCCACCGGATCGACCGCCTTGCGCGATCCCTGGCCCTGGAAGAAGAAGATGATGCCGGCCCGTCTTGCTTCAGCCCCCGCATCAGCGATGAGCCCTTCCCCAAAGGGTTTTCGCTCCCAAGAGACACGCCCAAGTACAATGGCTTCGTGAAGCCGGAAGATTGATTGATCGACTACTCCACCGCGGTTAGCATCGCAAACGGCAACAGGCGTGTTGCCGTAAAATATGTGCCCCTCATGCTCCAAGGCACGGCGAGCACCTGGCTTAACAGCCTCAAGCCTTACAGTGTCAACAGCTGGCTAGACTTCACTGAAGCCTTCATACGCAACTTCACCAGCACCTACAAGCGGGCTCCTAAGCCCAGCTCTCCTTGTGCGTCCAAGGGCCCAACGAATCGACTCGCGACTACCTTACACGTTGGGCCGAGCTCCGCAATTCCTGCGAGGGAGTGCACGAGGTCCAAGCTATAGAGTACTTCACCGCCGGGTGCTGAGAAGGCACCCTCCTCAAGCACAAACTCCTCTGCGACGAGCCGACTACGCTTGACGAGCTACTGGTCATAGTTGATAAATACGCCATGGCCGATTCCTCGATGAAGACCGAGCTCCGAGTAGACGCCTCTGGGAAGGTGCTCGCTCCGAGTCCCAAGACGCCGGTTGGAGAATCCAGCCGACGCCCGCACCAGTACGACCTCAAGTGCAAGGCTCCCCTGCTGCCTTCCACCAGTCGGCAGGTGGCCACAGTCGAAGACGAACAAACCGAAGGACCGCCCGCACCCAAGAAGCAGAAGGGCGGCAGGCCGGCTTGGCAGCCGGCTTTCTCCTACGAGCAAGCACTTGATGCTCCCTGCAAGTTTCACAGCGGCGCAAAGCCTTCAAACCACACGACCAAAAAATGCCATTGGCTCACTCGGATCTCCAAGGGTGAGGGGATGGCGCCGCCTCCGGCTCCTCCGTAGCCGGCCGCTCGACCAGCGGTCGGGGCAGTTCAAGACGAGTACCCCGACGAGCATGCCACCTATGTTGTCTTCACCAGCCTGCCAGAGGATCGGCATAGCCGGTGCCGACAACACCAAGAAACCAACGCAGTCGCCTCCAACAACCCAGAATTCATGCACTAGTCAGAAAGGCCTATTAGCTGGAGCCGGATAGATCACCCAGAGGAGATGCCGTCTCCCGGCTCCTACGCATTGGTTCTGGACGCCACCCTCACTACGGAAAGGCGAGCCGCCCGTTTCTCCCATGTGCTGATAGATGGTGGGAGCAGCATCAATATCCTATACCGCGACACCATGGAGAAGCTGAGCATCAAGACAAAGCAGCTCATGCCCAGTCGGACTGTGTTCCATGGCATCGTACCCGGCTTGTCCTGCTCCCCAATCAGCAAGATCAAGATATATGTCCTCTTCGGGGACAAGGATCATTTCTGCCAAGAGGCGGTGTGGTTTGAAGTGGTGGATCTAGAGAGCCCTTACCACGCGTTGCTTGGCCGACCTGCCCTAGCCAAGTTCATGGTTGTACCCCATTACGCCTACCTCAAGATGAAGATACCAAGTTCCAAGGGCATCATCACCGTAGCTGGAGACTACAAGAAATCCTCCGAGTGCGCGGCTGCCAGCAGCCGGCTGGCCGAGTCCCTTGTAATTGCTGAAGAGAAGAAGATACTGGACCGAGTCGTGGCCATGACCGGCAAGCAGCCGGCCCTGTCCCCCGACCCCAAGGAGTGTGGTGCCCAAGGTTCCTTTCAGCGGCCAAAGAAACAAAGAGGGTACCTCTGGACCCAGATCACCCAGAAAGGTTTGCCACCATCAGGGCAAACCTGGACAGCAAATAGGAAGGCGAGCTCGCCGATTTCCTCCATGAGAATCGAGACATTTTCGCATGGTCCCCCAAGGACATGCCGGGTGTGCCGAAGGAATTCGCCGAGCACAAGCTACATGTCCGAGAAGGTGCGAAACCAGTCAAACAGCCTCTCCGCCAACTATCGGAGGAGAAGAGAAGGATTGTAGGAGAAGAGATAGCCCGACTTCTGGCAGCCGGCTTCATTATGGAAGTTTTCTTCACAGAGTGGCTCGCCAACCCGGTCCTCGTGCTGAAGAAAAATAACAAGTGGCGCATGTGTATAGACTACACTAGCCTCAACAAGGCTTGCCCCAAAGATCCCTTCGCCTTGCCAAGGATTGATTAAGTAATAGACTCCACGGCCGGATGCGAGCTGTTGAGCTTCTTGGATGCTTACTCAGGCTACCACCAGATAAAGCTGGATCCAGCTGACCGCCTGAAAACTGCCTTCATCACACCATTCGGAGCCTTCTGCTACCTGACTATGACATTCGGCTTGAGGAATGCCAGTGCCACTTTTCAGCGTTGCATGCAGAAATGCCTCCTCAAGTAGCTCGGCAGAAATGCTCACGTCTATGTAGACGATATTGTGGTGAAGACGGAGAAGCGCGGCACCTTGCTGGAAGACCTTAGAGAAACATTTGAAAACTTGCGCCGATTCCAAATCAAGCTCAACCTCGAGAAATGCGTGTTCAGAGTACCAGCCGACCAGCTCCTAGGCTTCCTGGTCTCCGAACGCGGCATCGAGTGCAACCCAATAAAGATCAAGGCCATAGAGAGAATGGAGATTCCCACCAAGCTACGGGATGTCCAGAAGTTCACCAGATGCTTGGCTTCCCTGAACCGCTTCATCAGCCGGCTCGGAGAGAAGGCCCTCCCCCTCTACCGACTCATGAAGAAGTCCACTCATTTCGAGTGGAACGACCAGGCGGACCAAGCCTTCCACGAGCTAAAGAAGATGCTGACCACGCCGCCTGTCTTGGCGGCACCGGCTGAAAAGGAGCCCATGCTCCTTTACATTGCTGCTACTAGCCGGGTGGTCAGCATTGTCATCGTAGTCCAACGCCCAGAAGAAGGCCGGGCTCAGCCGGTTCAGAGGCCGGTGTATTATTTAAGCGAAGTCTTATCCACCTCGAAGCAGAACTACCCACACTACCAGAAGATGTGCTATGGTGTGTACTTCGCTGCCAAGAAGCTCAAGCCCTATTTTCAAGAGCACCCCATTACGGTCGTATGTACTGCCCCGCTTGCCGAGATCATAGGCAGCCGGGATGCATTCGGCCGAGTGGCCAAATGGGCCATTGAGCTGCCCTCCTACGCGATCTTCTACCAGCCCCGCACCGCCATTAAGTCCCAGGCACTGGCCGACTTCCTCGTCGATTGGGCCGAAACCCAATACCTGCCACCGGCTCCCGACTCCACTCACTGGCGGATGCACTTCGATGGGTCCAAGATGCACAACGGCTTGGGAGCCGGCATCGTCCTCACCTCTCCCAAGGGCGACAAGCTCAAGTATACATTGCAAATTCATTTTGCCGCCTCCAACAATGTGGCCGAGTACGAGGCGCTCATACACGGGCTCCCGCTAGCCAAAGAGCTCGGCATCCGCCGGATCTTGTGCTATGGCGACTCAGATTTGGTGGTCCAACAGTCATCCGGTGACTTGGACGCCAAAAACGCAAACATGGCGAGCTATCGTTTCCTCGTCCAGCAAATCAGTGGATATTTTGAAGGATGTGAGTTCCTTCATGTACCACATGCCGACAACATGCAAGCAGATACCCTGGCACAAGTAGGATCCACCCGGCAAGCCATACCAGCCGGCGTTTCTCTCCACCGACTCCTCAAGCCGTCTATCAAGCCGTCTCCAGAATCTGATTCCATCTTCGTGCCGCCTGACCCCAATGCAGTCGGATCCGACTTGGGAAACCAAGAAGGCGACACGAGGACTCCAATAGGCGGCCCGGGGACTGCCGTAGTCGCACCCGGCCCGGAAAATTCGGAACTCGGCCCGGGGACTACTGCAGCCGGCCTGGGGACTGCATCAACATGACAGACGATGGCCGACTCCGACTCCAACTCTTCACTACCCAGCCCACCCGACCCTATCACAGTGGCAGTCCTGACAATAGAAGAAGTCACAGCTCCATCCTGGGCCCAGCCCATCCTCAACTTCTTAGTAAACAGAGAGCTGCCAACCGACGAGATCTCGGCAAGACAAGTTCAACGCCGAGCCGGAGCCTACACAATCGTCAACAGAGAGCTTGTTAGGCGCAGCGTCACTCGAGTCTTCCTCCGCTCCTCCGCCCCCCGCTCCTCCCGCGCTTCCCGCGCGTTCCGCTCCGTCGCCTCTAGGAGGTCGGCGCGGGGATCTACCCGACGCGAGCTTGAAGACCCTCCTACGGCTCCGACTATGGAGGCGGCTGGGACTCGCCCAAGGGAAAGAGGGGCCCTGTTTGATGAATTGAGAAAAAAGGTTTGGAAAAACATCAACCGAAGAAGAATAAAAAAGAAAGGCATAAGAACAGCGACACTTACGCTGAGACCGCCTGCGGCTACTTCACCACCTTGCGGAAGCGGGCTGCCTTCGCGGCCGCCTCGTCCCGCTTGGTCGCCGCCGCGGTACTCTTGGGCTTCTTCGGCGGACTGCCGAAGTGGGTCAACGCGGCCCGGCGCTTCTGCGCGCCGCCCTAGGCAGTCGGCCCGGCGGATGGGCCCGCACCATGGTGATCGGGCACCGGTCGGCGGCGCACGATGACTTCGGCCTCGTCGTCATCTGGCCAGTCCTCGAAGCTGGCCCCGAGCCCGGAGCCACCTGCGTCGCCGCCTTCCCCCGCGACGTCGTCTTCCATGGCGGCCGCCCCCAGGTCTGGGTCGTCTACATCGTCCATCATACGGTCGGGGAGGAACTGGCGTTCCACCCCTGCGGCCCCAGCTGCTGGCGGAAGCATGGGGTTCTGTCAAAGAAAGGCCGGCTGGTCAGGAGTCGGCCACCATGAACTCGGCAACGAGCAAAGAGAAAGAGGAAGAGAAACTTACCACCGGCGGAGGATTGGCGCGAGAGTACGGCACCTTGCCATACTGCCACTCCTCGGTGAGCTTGCAGTTGGAAATGTAGTTCACCATGTAAGACAGCTCGGCTTGAGGCATCTCCTTGGTACTTAGCCGGCACGGGTCGAAGCGGCCGCTCATCTGGCAGATCATATGAGGTCGGCCCTGGAGCGGGAGCACCCGGCGCTCCATGAAGGCGGCCACCATGTCGGCCCTGGACAGACCCTCCGACTGGATCATCACCCGGAGCCGGGAAACGGAGGCGGACCTGCCCGGAGACAGGGACCTGGACCGGAAGGACCATGAAGGCTGCCTCCCAGCCGGCGGGCCGGCTATGTAAGCCGGCAGGTTGACGGAGTCACCTTGTGGAGCAATATTCTTCACATAAAAGTAGGACTTCTGCTAGAGCTTCACCGACTGGATCAGCGGGATGGGCGGAAACGGGTTGTTGTCGCTCGCCCTTCGCATGGCGATGAAGGCACCGCATGGGGCGGGCACGCCCGCGACGACGGTGCCAAGCTTGCACTGAAAGAACTCTCCCCACAGTTCAAGAGTGGGGAGGACGCCAAGAAAACCCTCGCACATGGTGACGAAGGTCGACAGTAGCATCACCGCGTTGGGAGTGAGGTGATGCGACTGGAGATGATAAAATTCAAGGAACGAGCGGAGGAACCCGCTCGCCGGTAGGCCGAAGCCGCGCAGGCAGTGCGGGCGGAAGATTACCCGCTCGTCCTCTTCTGGCGCCGGCAAGATCTCCCTCTCCGGCGCGAGGCGGACCCGCACGAGATCTGTGCCCGGCAACCGCCGCGTCCGACGGAGGAAGTCGACGTGGTCGTCATGGACGTTGGAGCCATCCCAGGAGCTCGACAACGCCATGGGGACGGCGCGGCGGCGACAAAGGTACGATGAAAGGAGGGCGCACGACCCAGCTGCGATGAAGCGATGGCGAGCCAAGAAGATTGGCAGGAAGGCCGAGCGGCAGCAGGTAGCTGTCGTGACGAGAGGAGGAAGAAGAAGGAGGGGGCGGAGTGAGGGAGAGCGCGCGAGCGTTTGGCGCTCCCCTCCTCTACCCCCACTTATAGCCTCATCCGGCGAAGCCGAGGAGGCAGGACGTGGGGGGTGTGGGATTAACTGCACCCACTCCCCCACGACCCGCGATTATTGCGCCATTACGGCGTGGGGAAACCGCCGCTGGGGCGCGCGCGGTCCATCCAGGCCGCAGAAGATCCGCGCGTGGGCCGAGGTGTTGGGGAATGTAGTAATTTCAAAAAAATTCCTACGCACACGCAAGATCATGGTGATGCATAGCAACGAGAGGGGAGAGTGTGATCTACGTACCCTTGTAGACCGATAGCGGAAGCGTTAGCACAACACGGTTGATGTAGTCGTACGTCTTCACGGCCCGACCGATCAAGCACCGAAACTACGACACCTCTGAGTTTTAGCACACGTTCAGCTTGATGACGATCCCCGGACTCCGATCCAGCAAAGTGTCGGGGAAGAGTTCCGTCAGCACGACGGCGTGGTGACGATCTTGATGTTCTACCATCGCAGGGCTTCGTCTAAGCACCTTTATAATATTATCGAGGAATATGGTGGATGGGGGCACCGCACACGGGTAAGAATAAGATCACGTGGATCAACTTGTGTCTATGGGGTGCCCCCTGCCTCCGTATATAAAGGATCAAGGGGGGGGGGGGTGCGGCCGGCCAGGAGGAGGGCGCGCCAGGAGGAGTCCTACTCCCACCGGGAGTAGGATTCCCCCCTTTCCTAGTTGGAATAGGATTCGTGAAGTGGGAAAAAGGAGAGAGAGAAGGAAGGGGGGCGCCGCCCCCCTCTCCTTATCCTATTCGGACTAGGGGGGAGGGGCGCGCGGCCCAGACCTGGCCACCTCTCCTCTCTTCCACTAAGGCCCACTAAGGCCCATATACCTCCCGGGGGGTTCCGGTAACCTCCCGGTACTCCGGTAAAATCCCGATTTCACCTGGAACACTTTCGATATCCAAATATAGGCTTCCAATATATCAATCTTTAGGTCTCGACCATTTCGAGACTCCTCGTCATGTCCGTGATCACATCCGGGACTCCGAACAAACTTCGGTACATCAAAATGCACAAACTCATAATATAACTGTCATCAAAACCTTAAGCGTGCGGACCCTACGGGTTCGAGAACAATGTAGACATGACCGAGACACGTCTCCGATCGATAACCAATAGCGGAACCTGGATGCTCATATTGGCTCCCACATATTCTACGAAGATCTTTATCGGTCAGACCGCTTAACAACATACGTTGTTCCCTTTGTCATCGGTATGTTACTTGCCCGAGATTCGATCGTCGGTATCTCAATACCTAGTTCAATCTCGTTACCGGCAAGTCTCTTTACTCGTTTCGTAATACATCATCTTGCAACTAACTCATTAGTTGTAATGCTTGCAAGGCTTATGTGATGTGCATTACCGAGAGGGCCCAGAGATACCTCTCCGACATTCGGAGTGACAAATCCTAATCTCGAAATACGCCAACCCAACATGTACCTTTGGAGACACCTGTAGAGCACCTTTATAATCACCCATTTACGTTGTGATGTTTGGTAGCACACAAAGTGTTCCTCCGGCAAACGGGAGTTGCATAATCTCATAGTCATAGGAACATGTATAAGTTATGAAGAAAGCAATAGCAACATACTAAACGATCGGGTGCTAAGCTAATGGAATGGGTCATGTCAATCAGATCATTCACCTAATGATGTGATCCCGTTAATCAAATAACAACTCTTTGTCCATGGTTAGGAAACATAACCATCTTTGATTAATGAGCTAGTCAAGTAGAGGCATACTAGTGACACTCTGTTTGTCTATGTATTCACACATGTATTATGTTTCCAGTTAATACAATTCTAGCATGAATAATAAACATTTATCATGATATAAGGAAATAAATAATAACTTTATTATTGCCTCTAGGGCATATTTCCTTCAGTCTCCCACTTGCACTAGAGTCAATAATCTAGATTACACAGTAATGATTCTAACACCCATGGAGCCTTGGTGTTGATCATGTTTTGCTCGTGGAAGAGGCTTAGTCAACGGGTCTGCAACATTCAGATCCGTATGTATCTTGCAAATCTCTATGTCTCCCACCTGGACTAGATCCCGGATGGAATTGAAGCGTCTCTTGATGTGCTTGGTTCTCTTGTGAAATCTGGATTCCTTTGCCAAGGCAATTGCACCAGTATTGTCACAAAAGATTTTCATTGGACCCGATGCACTAGGTATGACACCTAGATCGGATATGAACTCCTTCATCCAGACTCCTTCATTTGCTACTTCCGAAGCAGCTATGTACTCCGCTTCACATCTAGATCCCGCCACAACGCTTTGTTTAGAACTGCACCAACTGACAGCTCCACCGTTTAATGTAAACACGTATCCGGTTTGCGATTTAGAATCGTCCGGATCAGTGTCAAAGCTTGCATCAACGTAACCTTTTACGATGAGCTCTTTGTCACCTCCATATATGAGAAACATATCCTTAGTCCTTTTCTGGTATTTCAGGATGTTCTTGACTGCTGTCCAGTGATCCACTCCTGGATCACTTTGGTACCTCCCTGCTAGACTTATAGCAAGGCACACATCAGGTCTGGTACACAGCATTGCATACATGATAGAGCCTATGGCTGAAGCATAGGGAACATCTTTCATTTTCTCTCTATCTTCTGCAGTGGTCGGGCATTGAGTCTTACTCAACTTCACACCTTGTAACACAGGCAAGAACCCTTTCTTTGCTTGATCCATTTGAACTTCTTCAAAACTTTGTCAAGGTATGTGCTTTGTGAAAGTCCAATTAAGCGTCTTGATCTATCTCTATAGATCTTAATGCCTAATATGTAAGCAGCTTCACCGAGGTCTTTCATTGAAAAACTCTTATTCAAGTATCCCTTTATGCTATCCAGAAATTCTATATCATTTCCAATTAGTAATATGTCATCCACATATAATATCAGAAATGCTACAGAGCTCCCACTCACTTTCTTGTAAATACAGGCTTCTCCAAAAGTCTGTATAAAACCAAATGCTTTGATCACACTATCAAAGCGTTTATTCCAACTCCGAGAGGCTTGCACCAGTCCATAAATGGATCGCTGGAGCTTGCACACTTTGTTAGCTCCCTTTGGATCGACAAAACCTTCTGGTTGCATCATATACAACTCTTCTTCCAGAAATCCATTCAGGAATGCAGTTTTGACATCCATCTGCCAAATTTCATAATCATAAAATGCGGCAATTGCTAACATGATTCGGACAGACTTAAGCATCGCTACGGGTGAGAAGGTCTCATCGTAGTCAATCCCTTGAACTTGCCGAAAACCTTTTGCGACAAGTCGAGCTTTGTAGACAGTAATATTACCGTCAGCGTCAGTCTTCTTGAAGATCCATTTATTCTCAATTGCTTGCTGATCATTGGGCAAGTCAACCAAAGTCCATACTTTGTTCTCATACATGGATCCCATCTTAGATTTCATGGCTTCAAGCCATTTTGCGGAATCTGGGCTCACCATCGCTTCTTCATAGTTCGTAGGTTCATCATGATCTAGTAGCATGACTTCCAGAACAAGATTACCATACCACTTTGGCGCGGATCTCACTCTGGTTGATCTACGAGGTTCAGTAGTATCTTGTTCTGAAGTTTCATGATCATCATCATTAGCTTCCTCACTAACTGGTGTAGGTGTCACATAAACAAGTTTCTGTGATGTACTACTTTCCAATAAGGGAGTAGGTACAGTTACCTCGTCAAGTTCTACTTTCCTCCCACTCACTTCTTTCAAGAGAAAATCCTTCTCCAGAAAGTTTCCGAATTTAGCAACAAAAGTCTTGCCTTCGGATCTGTGATAGAAGGTGTATCCAATAGTTTCCTTTGGATATCCTATGAAGACACATTTCTTCGATTTGGGTTCGAGCTTATCAGGTTGAAGCTTTTTCACATAAGCATCGCAGCCCCAAACTTTCAGAAACGACAACTTTGGTTTCTTGCCAAACCACAGTTCATAAGGCGTCGTCTCAACGGATTTTGATGGTGCCCTATTTAACGTGAATGCGGCCGTCTCTAGAGCATATCCCCAAAACGATAGCGGTAAATCAGTAAGAGACATCATAGATCGCACCATATCTAGTAAAGTACGATTACGACGTTCGGACACACCATTACGCTGTGGTGTTCCGGGTGGCGTGAGTTGCGAAACTATTCCACATTGTTTCAAATGTACACCAAACTCGTAACTCAAATATTCTCCTCCACGATCAGATCGTAGGAATTTTATTTTCTTGTTACGATGATTTTCAACTTCACTCTGAAATTCTTTGAACTTTTCAAATGTTTCAGACTTGTGTTTCATTAAGTAGATATACCCATATCTGCTTAAGTCATCTGTGGAGGTGAGAAAATAACGATATCCGCCACGAGCCTCAACATTCATCGGACCAGATACATCTGTATGTATGATTTCCAACAAATCTGTTGCTCTCTCCATAGTACCGGAGAACGGTGTTTTTGTCATCTTACCCATAAGGCACGGTTCGCAAGTACCAAGTGATTCATAATCAAGTGGTTCCAAAAGCCCATCAGTATGGAGTTTCTTCATGCGCTTTTTACCGATATGACCCAAACGGCAGTGCCACAAATAAGTTGCACTATCATTATCAACTCTGCATATTTTGGTTTCAACACTATGAATATGTGTGTCACTACTATCGAGATTTAATAAGAATAGACCAGTGTTTAAGGGTGCATGACCATAAAAGATATTACTCATGTAAATAGAACAACCATTATTCTCTGATTTAAATGAATAACCGTCTCGCATCAAACAAGATCCGGATATAATGTTCATGCTTAACGCTGGCACCAAATAACAATTATTTAGGTCTAATATTAATCCCGAAGGTAGATGTAGAGGTAGCGTGCCGACTGCGATCACATCGACTTTGGAACCGTTTCCCACGCGCATCGTCACCTCGTCCTTAGCCAATCTTCGCTTAATCCGTAGTCCCTGTTTCGAGTTGCAAATATTAGCAACAGAACCAGTATCAAATACTCAGGTGCTACTGCGAGCATTAGTAAGGTACACATCAATAACATGTATATCACATATACCTTTGTTCATCTTGCCATCCTTCTTATCCGCCAAATACTTGGGGCAGTTCCGCTTCCAGTGACCAGTCTGCTTGCAGTAGAAGCACTCTGTTTCAGGCTTAGGTCCAGGCTTGGGTTTCTTCTCTTGAGTAGCAACTTGCTTGCTGTTCTTTTTGAAGTTCCCCTTCTTCCCTTTGCCCTTTTTCTTGAAACTAGTGGTCTTGTTGACCATCAACACTTGATGCTCCTTCTTGATTTCTACCTCCGCAGCTTTCAGCATTGCGAAGAGCTCGGGAATAGTCTTATTCATCCCTTGCATATTATAGTTCATCACGAAGCTCTTGTAGCTTGGTGGCAGTGATTGGAGAATTCTTTCATTGACGCAATCATCTGGAGGATTAACTCCCAATTGAATCAAGTGATTATTATACCCAGACATTTTGAGTATATGCTCACTGACAGAACTGTTCTCCTCCATTTTGCAGCTATAGAACTTATTGGAGACTTCATATCTCTCAATCCGGGCATTTGCTTGAAATATTAACTTCAACTCCTGGAACATCTCATATGCTCCATGACGTTCAAAACATCGTTGAAGTCCCGATTCTAAGCCGTAAAGCATGGCACACTGAACTATCGAGTAGTCATCAGCTTTGCTCTGCCAGACGTTCATAACATCTGGTGTTGCTCCAGCAGCAGGCCTGGCACCTAGCGGTGCTTCCAATACATAATTCTTTTGTGCAGCAATGAGGATAATCCTCAAGTTACGGACCCAGTCCGTGTAATTGCTACCATCATCTTTGAACTTTGCTTTCTCAAGGAACGCATTAAAATTCAACGGAACAACAGCACGAGCCATCTATCTACAATCAAGCATAAACAAGCAAGATACTATCAGGTACTAAGTTTCATGATAAATTTAGGTTCAATTAATTTACTTAAAGAACTCCCACTTAGATAGACATCCCTCTAATCCTCTAAGTGATTACGTGATCCAAATCAACTAAACCATGTCCGATCATCACGTGAGATGGAGTAGTTTCATTGGTGAACATCACTATGTTGATCATATCTACTATATGATTCACGCTCGACCTTTCGGTCTCCATGTTCCGAGGCCATATCTGTATATGCTTGGCTCGTCAAGTATAACCTGAGTATTCTGCATGTGCAACTGTTTTTCACCCGTTGTATTTGAACGTAGAGCCTATCACACCCGATCATCATGTGGTGTCTCAGCACGAAGAACTTTCGCAACGGTGCATACTCAGGGAGAACACTTCTTGATAATTAGTGAGAGATCATCTTATAATCCAACCGTCAATCAAAGCAAGATAAGATGCATAAAAGATAAACATCACATGCAATCAATATAAGTGATATGATATGGCCATCATCATCTTGTGCTTGTGATCTCCATCTTCGAAGCACCATCGTGATCACCATCGTCACCGGCGCGACCCCTTGATCTCCATCGTAGCATCATTGTCGTCTCGCCAATCTTATGCTTCCACGACTATCGCTACCGCTTAGTGATAAAGTAAAGCATTACAGCGCGATTGCATTGCATACAATAAAGCGACAACCATATGGCTCCTGCCAGTTGCCGATAACTCGGTTACAAAACATGATCATCTCATACAATAAAATTTTGCATCATGTCTTGACCATATCACATCACAACATGCCCTGCAAAAACAAGTTAGACGTCCTCTACTTTTTTGTTGCAAGTTTTACGTGGCTGCTACAGGCTTAAGCAAGAACCAATCTTACCTACGCATCAAAACCACAATGATAGTTTGTCAAGTTGGTGCTAGTTTAACCTTCGCAAGGACCGGGCGTAGCCAGACTCGGTTCAACTAAAGTTGGAGAAACTGTCACCCGCTAGCCACCTCTGTGCAAAGCACGTCGGGAGAACCGGTCTCGCGTAAGCGTACGCGTAATGTCGGTCCGGGCCGCTTCGTCCAACAATACCGCCGAACCAAAGTATGACATGCTGGTAAGCAGTATGACTTATATCGCCCACAACTCACTTGTGTTCTACTCGTGCATATAACATCAACATATAAAACCTAGGCTCGGATGCCACTGTTGGGGAACGTAGTAATTTTAAAAAATTTCCTACGCACACGCAAGATCATGGTGATGCATAGCAACGAGAGGGGAGAGTGTGATCTACGTACCCTTGTAGACCGACAGCAGAAGCGTTAGCACAACGCGGTTGATGTAGTCGTACGTCTTCACGGCCCGACCGATCAAGCACCGAAACTACGACACCTCCGAGTTTTAGCACACGTTCAGCTTGATGACGATCCCCGGACTCCGATCCAGCAAAGTGTCGGGGAAGAGTTCCGTCAGCACGACGGCGGGTGACAATCTTGATGTTCTACCGTCGCAGGGCTTCGCCTAAGCACCGCTACAATATTACCGAGGAATATGGTGGATGGGGGCACCGCACACGGCTAAGAATAAGATCACGTGGATCAACTTGTGTCTATGGGGTGCCCCCTGCCTCCGTATATAAAGGATCAAGGGGGGGGGTGCGGCCGGCCAGGAGGAGGGCGCGCCAGGAGGAGTCCTACTCCCACCGGGAGTAGGATCCCCCCTTTCCTAGTTGGAATAGGATTCGTGAAGTGGGAAAAAGGAGAGAGAGAGAGAGAGAGAGAGAGAGAGAGAGAGAAGGAAGGGGGGCGCCGCCCCCCTCTCCTTGTCCTATTCGGACTAGGGGGGAGGGGCGTGCGGCCCAGCCCTGGCCACCTCTCCTCTCTTCCACTAAGGCCCACTAAGGCCCATATACCTCCCGGGGGGTTCCGGTAACCTCCCGGTACTCCGGTAAAATCCCGATTTCACCCGGAACACTTCCGATATCCAAATATAGGCTTCCAATATATCAATCTTTATGTCTCGACCATTTCGAGACTCCTCGTCATGTCCGTGATCACATCCGGTACTCCGAACAAACTTCGGTACATCAAAATGCATAAACTCATAATATAACTGTCATGAAAACCTTAAGCGTGCGGACCCTACGGGTTCGA
Source organism: Triticum aestivum (assembly GCF_018294505.1). NCBI lineage: Eukaryota > Viridiplantae > Streptophyta > Magnoliopsida > Poales > Poaceae > Triticum > Triticum aestivum. The sequence continues at coordinate 326,394,500 of NC_057806.1, read as the reverse complement.
GAACAATGTAGACATGACTGAGACATGTCTCCGGTCAATAAGCAATAGCGGAACCTGGATGCTCATATTGGCTCCCACATATTCTACGAAGATCTTTATCGGTCAGACCGCATAACAACGTACGTTGTTCCCTTTGTCATCGGTAGGTTACTTGCCCGAGATTCGATCGTCGGTATCTCAATACCTAGTTCAACCTCGTTACCGGCAAGTCTCTTTACTCGTTTCGTAATACATCATCTTGCAACTAACTCATTAGTTGTAATGCTTGCAAGGCTTATGTGATGTGCATTACCGAGAGGGCCCAGAGATACCTCTCCGACATTCGGAGTGACAAATCCTAATCTCGAAATACGCCAACCCAACATGTACCTTTGGAGACACCTGTAGAGCACCTTTATAATCACCCATTTACGTTGTGACATTTGGTAGCACACAAAGTGTTCCTCCGGCAAACGGGAGTTGCATAATCTCATAGTCATAGGAACATGTATAAGTTATGAAGAAAGCAATAGCAACATACTAAACGATCGGGTGCTAAGCTAATGGAATGGGTCATGTCAATCAGATCATTCACCTAATGATGTGATCCCGTTAATCAAATAACAACTCTTTGTCCATGGTTAGGAAACATAACCATCTTTGATTAACGAGCTAGTCAAGTAGAGGCATACTAGTGACACTCTGTTTGTCTATGTATTCACACATGTATTATGTTTCCAGTTAATACAATTCTAGCATGAATAATAAACATTTATCATGATATAAGGAAATAAATAATAACTTTATTATTGCCTCTAGGGCATACTTCCTTTACGAGGCCCTATAGTGGCGGGCCCCAGACTGCGGCGGCGTTCCGTCGCGCGCGTGGGCTGGCAGGCCCCTCCAGCCGGAGGATGCCATGTGGCGCGCAGACGACGAGCGGCCAGTTCACAGCCGGACTCGCGTGCCGACTGGCACCCGCCTTCAAACTTTGAGATCTCTAAGAGACGACGCGTCTAGTCGAAACCGGCTTCTGGTTCCCGGCTCCTCAAGATAGGAGCTGACTGGACTCCTCGACTTTTTCTGCCTCGGAGCCCAACCAGCTTCGGGGACTACTGTCGGAGTAAATGACCACGGGTAGCCTAGCCGGCTTCCCCTCGCACTTCAGAAAAATTGTAGGCCGATCAAGCCTCCGAGCTTCCAAGACATGGGGCCGCCTTCCCCCAGCCGGCTACCTCACAAGCCGGCTGCGCAAAGGCAGCCCAGCCCTGAAATCCTTGAGAAACAAGACCACGAGAAGGCCGACTTCCAGAAGCCGGCCATAAAAGGGCCGACTCCCAGGAGCCGTCCCCTCAGCAGGCGGCTAACATCTTGCCCTCAGAGTCTGCACCCACATAACGGCGGCAAGACGGGGCGTGGCTATAGTAAAGCCTGCCACCCCCGAATCCCGGCGCACGCATGGCCACAATGCACCGTACGGGGCGGCCATACCCGTCCGGCGCGGCACTGTTGCCACGATGATCGTGACGTCACCCACGGCGAGGGGTCAGTACGACCCGTGGGTGGCGGGCCCCCTCGGTCAGGGAGATCCCGAAGGCGGCCAGGCTTCCCACAGTCGGCGAAGGGAATGGCAGGCTTCCAACAGCCGGCCATCTCTCTCCCTCCAAGGAGGTGCTTCATTAAGGAGACAAGAGAAGGTAATGCTACAGTGATGAGCCGCCTCGCGGTGGCACTGTAGCCATGCTTACCACGACAAAGCCATCGTCACCAGGGGCAAGGTAACAGTAACCAGCCCCCGACAAGACCCCCGAGCGGTGGGGCCGGCTTGTCGGCCAAAGGGTCAGCAGTCGGCGGGCCTACCAGTCGGCGGAGAAGCCGGCGGGCGTAGACACAGACGGTTGGGGCCCACGCCCAGCCGGATTACCATTGTACCCCTAGGGGGTAGGCCTATGTAAACCCCCCAGGGTTCCCATGCAGGGGAGATCGCTCTTTGGATAGATTTTAGACACCACAAGGAGCAGAGGAGCGGGCTGGCCTGGCCCTCCTTCATCCTTTCACCGAACAGCTCAAGGAGCATTCTGTAGCTACCCATTGAGCTAGTGATCATGCGGAGACCCCGCAGAGCAGCATTAGGGCTGTTATCTCCACGGAGAGCCCTGAAGCTGGGTAAGATTCGCCGGCGTGCATGTCTACGCCTTATCCCGTTTCCAGGCACCAACGACGTTTTATTGGCTCCCATAATGATAAGCCATCCATTGGCATATGTCGCACCAACCACCCGACAATTACTACGTTCCCCTACACTATGGCGGCTGTTCTTCTTGATCCTCCTTCCTGGTGGATTGAGCCCCATGGCACTTGCATCTCTGTTGGTCTCAGTTCGTGGGTCGCTGTCGGATCTAGAGCAGACGGAGGTTTGGTGGTATAGGTTGGGGACCGGAGGAAACTTTGGTCTGCTGGTCCGACCTGGCATCGACGGCGTCCCTCGACGCCATCACCCTCCCTGGAGGCGAATCCAAGGTCCCTCCTATCCACATCCGAACCCCTTCCGGACGAAAGTACAAGTCTGGATTGGGCGGCGGCGGCGTCCTGCGCGTCATAACCTCCACGGAGGCGCTGTCTTGGGAGGCTCAGATGGTCGGACGAGAGATGCTATGGGTGGTGGGCTCCACGTAGCTCCAGCAACGACGACGGTGTGAAGGTTGGCAGGAGGAGCGGCCTTGCATCTGCCGCGTCTATGACGACGAGTATTGGCGGCATGGTGAAGTTGGATCTCGACGACGGATGTGGCTAGATGAACGAGCGCAGGGCGGTGGGCCTGTTTGGCGCCGTGGCAACGTTGACGGCCGGCCTAGCAAGGTCGATGCATGTGTACTTGTTCTGAAAATGGATAGGTGGAAGATGGCGGTGATGACCCTTGTAGTATGCGCATGTGGTGCCCACTGAAGTGCGCTGAACCGGTGTTTTACCCAGACCAGGTATTGTGGCTTGGGTGGGGCATCCGTGCGATGTCTGTTTGGTATTAGGCTCGGACATTCGGCACCCATTCGTCACGAAGATAGGAGTAGCGACAGGTGTTGTCAAGATGGTGGTTTCAGGCTTACTGATGTATTACCTTGTAATGGCTTTGTGAATAATTAATAAGATGGCTGCATGCATCACCCAGATGACCAGGGTACATCTTCTTTTCCAAAAAAAGTTGTACTCCCTCTGTTTTTATTTAGTTCGCATATTAGCTTTGGTCAAAGTCAAACTTTACAAACTTTGACCAAGTTTATAAACAAAAATATTAAGATATACAATAACAAAACAACGACATTAGATTTATTATTGAATGTACTTTCACATCGTATAGATTTATTATGATAAATGTCTATATTGTTTTCTGCAAACTTAGTCAAACTTTACGAAGTTTAAAGTTTGACTTCAGTCAACTCTAATATGCAGAGTAAATAAAAACGGAGGGAGTAATTGTAATTTTACTATGCTAAAGCTTGTTTTCAGTAGCGCACTCAATCTAGTTCAAAATCCTGGCTCCATCCGTTTGCTGCAGGTTCCATTATGAATTTTGTGGCATGCACAGAGAGCTACTAACCTGGTCCAAAATTATGTCTACATTAATTCATCTCTCCACCAGCTGGAATTCTGGCCACATTCATCTTTGCTCTAGGGGTCCAAATAAACAAACTTACAGTATCTCTGACGAATAATTTTTAAATTTCATTACTCCAGTTTGATTCATACTAATTGTCGCTAATTTAGTACAACCCCTGAATCTATATTAATTTATCTGCTCCCTCCAGTTCAGTTTATAAGTCAAGTACGGGTTTTTAGATCTTCGATTTGACTAATAAAAGGTGTGCGATATGCCACAAAAATTATACGGTTAGAAACTACATTTGACAAGGAATCTAAAACTGTACTTTTTATGAAATAAAATACATGTTTTCCTAGCCAAAGTGGGGATCAAAATCCGTGCCCGACTTATAAACTGAACCAAAGGGAGTAAGAAATTGCATTATTTTAGTGATCTCTGATATCTCCATGCCCCTTTCCACTTGTTTTAGTGATCTCTAATATCTGTGCAAGCTTACACTCCCGGCAAAAAAAAGAGAGAGGCTTACACTGATTTTATATATATATATATATATATATCTATATAATAATGCATGTTATGATGTGGACTTGCGGAGTCGTCGGAAGATTTGTCTAGTAGCCGCAAGCAAGTAGTGATGTGCTAAATGATTGGCAATATATATATTCTTATATCACAATAATGCCAAATGGAAATAGTGGCTGAGGCCATTCTCAATGGACACTGCCACGTCGCCATGAATGTACACCCGATTCCTACCTAATCTTCGTCACTCTCGTGAGTGACTCGGATCCTCATCTTCATGCCGAATCATCAGCAATCGTATAATTGCAGATACTCCTCCAGAAGTGACAAGTAGTAGTGCGCAGGTGGCAGTGGGCGTAAATATCGCGAAACTCTTCTCCGTTGGGTGCACATGATTGAAAATAATTCGACCTGTGTACAACTTCTGGGCAGGGGTCTAAGATCCGCATCCCCCTAGAAAGGTTGATATTTCAGCTCGATCGGATTAGTAGCTATAATGTGATTCCAACCTAGCAACGCTGTTTCACGTTCAAAATGACCTTCGTCCTTGTAGAGTACGTGTATTAAGAGCATTCATAGTCGGACTTGACAAATCGAATCCCTCAAACATCCGTGAACAATGACCGGTTAAGCCTTAAATTTGCTCCTCTATATCCGAGTCTCTCATATTCCACACATATATCTATACAAACCATGTAAAGCAAACCTACGTACAACGACACGCTAGCTACGATTCCTTGGCCCTGTTTGGATCATGGGGTTAGAGCTAGTTTGGGTTAGTTGGAGGCTTAAATAACCCAAAAGTATCCAAATAGGGAGGGTTAGAGTGAGTTAGTTCCATCTAACCCAACTATCCCGGTGGAGAGGTGCTTATTTGGGTTAGAGTGGGTTAGAAAATAACTCCAACTCTAACTGTGTTAGAGTATCCAAACAGGGCCCTTGTCGGAGATATCGGTGCCAGGCGCGTAGGAGGGCTCGGGCTCCTCCTGATCCATGTACGCGAGCATCTCATTGACTTCCGCGGCGCACTCCACCTTCATCTCCTGCCGACGAAGGCGTCTGGCCTCCGCATTCGACTCTGAGTGGAGGAAATCGAGCATTGTCTGCTTCTCTGCCTGCAGATCCGCGTCCCCAACGTCCCCACATCCTCCTCCTCATCCTCCTCAACCTCCTCCTCCTTCGGATCCACCACATTCGAAGGTAGCCCCGCGGTGATCCAGGCTTCGCGCCTTGCCTGGATATGCTCAAGGAGCTGCAGCCGGCGCCTCGGCGTTAGATATGTGTAGCTCCTTACTCAGCGGCATGGAGGCCATGGCTACTTGTGATGGCAGACGCTAAGTGGAAAGTGGCGGCGGCAACGGCTGGTCTAGGCACTACGCAGCCCACCGTAGCGGCGTCACGCGGCGCCATTGGTTCGACGGAGCGAGCTTCGAACCGCTGGATTTCCAGTGTTTTCCTGTAGGACCCCATCGCTAGTCTGACGTGGCGGATGCGCTTAGGCACCTCCATATCCGTCTCAGATTTGGACTGGATATGAGGGGTGCCGGTCAGTCCGGACGTTTGAGACCTGTTTGAGGAGTCTGTCTGGGTCGCTTTTCCGTGACAGATCAATCACCGGACCGTTCGACCAGGCGTTTGAGATGTGTTTGAGGTGATCGGCTATAGATGCTCTCACACTGTTTTCATCCAGAAACCGGTTCTCACATTTGAGCAACTACTCGTGATAATGACAACTCACTGGATTGGTACAATGATTAGAAAATCAAGAAACTTGCACGAAAAAATGAAGTTTTGCAGAAAAAAGACACTGTAGTTGTTTTATCATGTGTCTAGAGGTGGACCATCGGTCTCCCTGCTTAATTCGGCTTGTCTATTCGGGTTCCTAGAATTTTGATTTCTAGTATAAATTAACAGCCAAAACAATAACACTAAAAATTAATCTTATTAACTAGAGTTTATCAGTTTGGTTTGTTCCTTCAACCAGAAAATCAAAATACGTGTAGACCATCATAAGTAAAAGCAACATCAAGTACTAGAGATTTTTTATACTATGTACATACATAGCCGTCAATCATCTAAAAAAGGATATACCTGTCAATTAGTAGTTTGCATGTAATTGAGATCATATATACCTGCTAATTCCTAGAAAATCAATGCGCTGGTACTTGCATTTTTAGTTAAACATGTGTGTAACGCATGTGTTAATTACTTCGAGGACCTTAGCACTTGTGCTTGCATGAATCGTTATACAATTGTGGAAGCATGACACAATAGCTAGCCAACGCATTGACTTCCAGTAACTTTTTTTGCGATAGTCAAACTGGAATTCTCCTCGGAATGGATGCAGCACACCGCTGCGTTGATAACACATTTCACATACTTTCTCCACCTTGTTGTTTCCACATGCACATGTCCTCCTCAGACTAGAATGCGGAACATCAAAATGACAGTAACATGACTTGCAAACATGATAATGACAACTCACTGGATTGGTACAATGATGTAAAAAATCAAGGAACTTGCACGGAAAAAAGATGTTTTGCAGAAAAAAGACCTTGTAGTTGTTTTTATCATGTGTTTAGAGGTGGATGTTCGGTTTACATACTTAATTCGGCTCGTCTATTTGGGTTCCTTGAATTTTGGTTTCTAGTATAAAATATAGCAGCCAAAATAATCACACTGAAAATTGTAACCGAATCTTATTAACTGGAGTTTATCGGTTTGGTTTGTTCCTTTAACCAGAAAACAGAAATACGTGTGCACCATCATGAGTAAAAGCAACATGTCAAGTACTAGCAATTTGTTATACTATGTACATACATAGCCGTCAATCATCTAAAAAAGATATACCTATCAATTAGTAGTTGCATGGAATTGAGATCATATATACTTGTTAATTCCTATAATCAATGCGTCGGTACTTGCATTTTTAATTAAACATGCGTGTAAGGCATGTGCTAATTACTCGAGGACCTACACACTTGTGCTTGCATGAATTGATATACAATTGTCGAAGCACAATACAATAACTAGCCAACGTCTTCACTTTTAGTAATTCGATTTGCGGTATCCAAACTGGAATTCTCAATGAAATATATGCAACATGATAACCCACAAGTATAGGGGATCGCAACAGTTTTCGAGGGTAGAGTATTCAATTTAAATTTATTGATTCGACATAAGGAGAGCCAAAGAATATTCTCAAATACTAGCAGCTAAGTTGTCAATTCAACCACAACTGAAAGACTTAATATCTGCAGCAAAGTATTTAGTAGCAAAGTAGTATGAAAGTAACAATAACGGTGGCAAAAGTAACAGTAGCAGTTTTGTAACAATCATAACAGTGGCAACGAAAAGTAACTTAGCAAAGATCAATATGAAACGAACTCGTAGGCAATGGATCAGTGAGGGATAATTATGTCGGATGGCATTCATCATGCAACATTTATAACCTAGGGTGACACAAAACTACCTCCAATTCATCAATATAATGTAGGCATCTATTCCGAATATAGTCATGCGTGCTTATGGAAAAGAACTTGCATGACATCTTTTGTCCTACCCTTCTGTGGCAGCGGGGTCCTAATGGAAACTAAGGGTATTAATGCTTGCTTTTAATAGAGAACCGGACCAAAGCATTAGCACTTAGTGAATATATAAACTCCTCAAACTATGGTAATCACCAGAAAGAATCCCAATTATTGTCACCTTGGGGTATGCGGATCATAACTCGTAATAGGTGTCTACAACTTGTAAGATAGGATCAAGAACAAAAATATATTCATGAAACATAATAGGTTCAGATCTGAAATGATGGCTCTCGGGCCCTAGTGACAAGCATTAAGCATAGCAAAGTCATAGCAACATCAATCTCAGAATATATTGGATACTAGAGATCAAACCCTAACAAAACTAACTCGATTACATGATAAATATCATCCAACCCATCACCGTCCATCAAGCCTATGATGGAATTACTCACGCGTGGCGGTGAGCATCATGAAATTGGTGATGCAGGAAGATTGGTGATGATGATGGCGACGATTTCCCTTCTCCGGAGCCCCGAACGGACTCTGGATCTGCCCTCCCGATGAAGAACAGGGGGTGACGGCGGCTCCGTATCATAAAACGCAATGAATCATTCTTTCTGATTTTTGTTCTCCTCGAACGTGAATATATGGAGTTGAATTGAGGTCGGTGGAGGTTCAGGGGACCCGCAAGGCAGGGGGCGCGCCCTAGGGGGGCGCCCCCACCCTTGTGGACAGCTGGTGGGTCCCCTCTAGTTGATTCTGTTGGGGAACATAGTAATTTCAAAATTTTCCTATGCACACGCAAGATCATGGTGATGCATAGCAACGAGAGGGGAGAGTGTGATCTACGTACCCTTGTAGACCGATAGCGGAAGCGTTAGCACAACACAGTTGATGTAGTCGTACGTCTTCACGGCCCGACCGATCAAGCACCGAAACTACGACACCTCCGAGTTTTAGCACACGTTCAGCTCGATGACGAACCCCGGACTCCGATCCAGCAAAGTGTCGGGGAAGAGTTCCGTCAGCATGACGGCGTGGTGACGATCTTGATGTACTACCGTCGTAGGGCTTCGCCTAAGCACCGCTACAATATTATCGAGGATTATGGTGGAAGGGGGCACCGCACACGGCTAAGAATATGATCACGTGGATCAACTTGTGTCTAGGGGTGCCCCCTGCCCTCGTATATAAAGGAGCAAGGGGAGGAGGCCGGCCGGCCCCTATTGGCGCGCCAGGAGGAGTCCTCCTCCTAGTAGGAGTAGGACTCCTACTAGGAGGGGGTAGGAAGTGGGGAGGAAGAAGGAAAGGGGGGCGCCGCCCCCCTCTCCTAGTCCAATTCGGACCAGGGGGGAGGAGGCGCGCGGCCCGCCCTGGCTGCCCCTCTCTCTCTCCACTAAGGCCCATATGGCCCATTACTTCTCCCGGTAGGGTTCCGGTAACCCTCCGGCTCTCCGCTTTTCTCTGAAATCACCCGGAACACTTCCGGTGTCCGAATATAGCCGTCCAATATATCAATCTTTATGTCTCGACCATTTCGAGACTCCTCGTTATGTTCGTGATCACATCAGGGACTCCGAACTAACTTCGGTACATCAAAACTAATAAACTCATAATATAACTGTCATCGATACCTTAAGCGTGCGGACCCTACGGGTTCGAGAACAATGTAGACATGACCGAGACACGTCTCCGGTCAATAACCAATAGCGGAACCTGGATGCTCATATTGGCTCCTACATATTCTACGAAGATCTTTATCGGTCAGACCGCATAACAACATACATTGTTCCCTTTGTCATCGGTATTTTACTTGCCCGAGATTCGATCGTCGGTATCTCAATACCTAGTTCAATCTCGTTACCGGCAAGTCTCTTTACTCGTTTCGTAATACATCATCTCGCAACTAACTCATTAATTGCAATGCTTGCACGGCTTATGTGATGTGCATTACCGAGAGGGCCCAGAGATACCTCTCCGACAATCAGAGTGACAAATCCTAATCTCGAAATACGCCAACCCAACATGTACCTTTGGAGACACCTGTAGAGCTCCTTTATAATCACCCAGTTACGTTGTGACGTTTGGTAGCACACAAAGTGTTCCTCCGGCAAATGGGAGTTGCATAATCTCATAGTCATAGGAACATGTATAAGTCATGAAGAAAGCAATAGCAACATACTAAACGATCTGGTGCTAAGCTAATGGAATGGGTCATGTCAATCACATCATTCTCCTAATAATGTGACCCCGTTAATCAAATGACAACACATGTCTATGGTTAGGAAACATAACCATCTTTGATTAATGAGCTAGTCAAGTAGAGGCATACTAGTGACGTTTGGTTTGTCTATGTATTCACACAAGTATTATGTTTCCGGATAATACAATTCTAGCATGAATAATAAACATTTATCATGATAGAAGGAAATAAAATAATAACATTATTATTGCCTCTAGGGCATATTTCCTTCAGTCTCCCACTTGCACTAGAGTCAATAATCTAGATTACACTGTAATGATTCTAACACCCATGGAGCTTTGGTGCTGATCATGTTTTGCTCGTGGAAGAGGTTTAGTCAACGGTCTGCTACATTCAGATCCGTATGTATCTTGCAAATCTCTATGTCTCCCACCTGGACAAGATCCCGGATGGAATTGAAGCGTCTCTTGATGTGCTTGGTTCTCTTGTGAAATCTGGATTCCTTTGCCAAGGCAATTGCACCCGTATTGTCACAAAAGATTTTCATTGGACCCGATGCACTAGGTATGACTCCTAGATCGGATATGAACTCCTTCATCCAGACTCCTTCGTTTGCTGCTTCCGAAGCAGCTATGTACTCTGCTTCACATGTAGATCCCACCACAATGCTTTGTTTAGAACTGCACCAACTGACAGCTCCACCATTTAATGTAAACACGTATCCGGTTTGCGATTTAGAATCGTCCGGATCAGTGTCAAAGCTTGCATCAACGTAACCATTTACGATGAGCTCTTTGTCACCTCCATATATGAGAAACATATCCTTAGTCCTTTTCAGGTATTTCAGGATGTTCTTGACCGCTGTCCAGTGATCCACTCCTGGATTACTTTGGTACCTGCCTGCTAGACTTATAGCAAGACACACATCAGGTCTGGTACACAGCATTGCATACATGATAGAGCCTATGGCTGAAGCATAGGGAACATCTTTCATTTTCTCTCTATCTTCTGCATTGGTCGGGCATTGAGTCTTACTCAATTTCACACCTTGTAACACAGGCAAGAATCCTTTCTTTGCTTGATCCATTTTGAACTTTTTCAAAACTTTGTCAAGGTATGTGCTTTGTGAAAGTCCAATTAAGTGTCTTGATCTGTCTCTATAGATCTTAATGCCCAATATGTAAACAGCTTCACCGAGGTCTTTCATTGAAAAACTCTTATTCAAGTATCCCTTTATGCTATCCAGAAATTCTATATCATTTCCGATTAGTAATATGTCATCTACATATAATATCAGAAATGCTACAGAGCTCCCACTCACTTTCTTGTAAATACAGGCTTCTCCAAAAGTCTGTACAAAACCAAATGCTTTGATCACACTATCAAATCGTTTATTCCAACTCCGAGAGGCTTGCACCAGTCCATAAATGGATCGCTGGAGCTTGCACACTTTGTTAGCTCCCTTTGGATCGACAAAACCTTCCGGTTGCATCATATACAACTCCTCTTGCAGAAATCCATTCAGGAATGCAGTTTTGACATCATCTGCCAAATTTCATAATCATAAAATGCTGCAATTGCTAACATGATTCGGACAGACTTAAGCATCGCTACGGGTGAGAAGGTCTCATCGTAGTCAATCCCTTGAACTTGTCGAAAACCTTTTGCGACAAGTCGAGCTTTGTAGACAGTAACATTACCGTCGGCGTCAGTCTTCTTCTTAAATATCCATTTATTCTCAATTGCTTGCCGATCATTGGACAAGTCAACCAAAGTCCGTACTTTGTTCTCATACATGGATCCCATCTCAGATTTCATGGCTTCAAGCCATTTTGCGGAATCTGGGCTCACCATCGCTTCTCCATAGTTCGTAGGTTCATCATGATCTAGTAGCATGACTTCCAGAACAGGATTACCGTACCACTCTGGTGTGGATCTTACTCTGGTTGATCTATGAGGTTCAGTAGTATCTTGTTCTGAAGCTTTATGATCATCATCATTAGCTTCCTCACTAATTGGTGTAGGTGTCACAGAAACTGGTTTCTGTGATGTACTACTTTCCATAATGGAGCAGGTACAGTTACCTCATCAAGTTCTACTTTCCTCCCACTCACTTCTTTCGAGAGAAACTCCTTCTCTAGAAAGTTTCCGAATTTAGCAACAAAAGTTTTGCCTTCGGATCTGTGATAGAAGGTGTATACAATAGTTTCCTTTGGATATCCTATGAAGACACATTTCTCCGATTTGGGTTCGAGCTTATCAGGTTGAAACTTTTTCACATAAGCATCGCAACCCCAAACTTTCAGAAACGACAACTTTGGTTTCTTGCCAAACCATAGTTCATAAGGCGTCGTCTCAACGGATTTTGATGGTGCCCTATTTAACGTGAATGCGGCCGTCTCTAGAGCATAACCCCAAAACGATAGCGGTAATCAGTAAGAGACATCATAGATCACACCATATCTAGTAAAGTACGATTACGACGTTCGGACACACCATTACGTTGTGGTGTTCCGGGTGGCGTGAGTTGTGAAACTATTCCGCATTGTTTCAAATGTACACCAAACTCGTAACTCAAATATTCTCCTCCACAATTAGATCGCAGGAATTTTATTTTCTTGTTACGATGATTTTCAACTTCACTCTGAAATTCTTTGAAATTTTCAAATGTTTCAGACTTATGTTTCATTAAGTAGATATACCCATATCTGCTTAAGTCATCTGTGAAGGTGAGAAAATAACGATATCCGCCACGAGCCTCAACAATCATCAGACCACATACATCTGTATGTATGATTTCCAACAAATCTGTTGCTCTCTCCATAGTACTAGAGAACGGTGCTTTTGTCATCTTACCCATAAGGCACGGTTCGCAAGTACCAAGTGATTCATAATCAAGTGGTTCCAAAAGCCCATCAGTATGGAGTTTCTTCATGCGCTTTACACCGATATGACCCAAACGGCAGTGCCTCAAATAAGTTGCACTATCATTATCAACTCTGCATCTTTTGGTTTCAACATTATGAATATGTGTGTCACTACTATCGAGATTTAATAAGAATAGACCACTCTTTAAGGATGCATGACCATAAAAGATATTACTCATATAAATAGAACAACCATTATTCTCTAATTTAAATGAATAACCGTCTCGCATCAAACAAGATCCAGATATAATGTTCATGCTTAACGCTGGCACCAAATAACAATTATTTAGGTCTAATACTAATCCCGAAGGTAGATGTATAGGTAGCGTGCCGACCGCGATCACATCGACTTTGGAACCATTTCCCACGCGCATCGTCACCTCATCCTTAGCCAATCTTCGCTTAATTCGTAGTCCCTGTTTCAAGTTGCACATGTTAGCAACAGAACCAGTATCAAATACCCAGGTGCTACTGTGAGCATTAGTAAGGTACACATCAATAATATGTATATCACATATACCTTTGTTCACCTTGCCATCCTTCTTATCTGCCAAATACTTGGGGCAGTTCCGCTTCCAGTGACCAGTCTGCTTGCAGTGGTAGCACTCAGTTTCAGGTTTAGGTCCAGGTTTGGGCTTCTTCTCTTGAGTAGCAACTTGCTTGCTGTTCTTTTTGAAGTTCCCCTTCTTCTTTCCTTTGCCCTTTTTCTTGAAACTAGTGGTCTTATTGACCATCAACACTTGATGCTCCTTCTTGATTTCTACCTCCGCGGCTTTCAGCATTGCGAAGAGCTTGGGAATAGTCTTATTCATCCCTTGCATATTATAGTTCATCACGAAGCTCTTGTAGCTTGGTGGCAGTGATTGGAGAATTCTGTTAATGATGCAATCATCTGGAAGATTAAATCCCAATTGAATCAAGTGATTATTATACCCAGACATTTTCAGTATATGCTCACTGACAGAACTGTTCTCCTCCATCTTGTAGTTATAGAACTTATTGGAGACTTCATATCTCTCAGTCCGGGCATTTGCTTGAAATATTAACTTCAACTCCTGGAACATCTCATATGCTCCATGACGTTCAAAACATCGTTGAAGTCCTGATTCTAACCCGTAAAGCATGGCACACTGAACTATCAAGTAGTCATCAGGGCCAGACGTTCATAACATTTGGTGTTGCTCCAGCAGCAGGCCTGGCACCCAGCGGTGCTTCCAGGACGTAATTCTTCTGCGCAGCAATGAGGATAATCCTCAAGTTACGAACCGAGTCCGTGTAATTGCTACCATCATCTTTCAACTTTGCTTTCTCAAGGAACGCATTAAAATTCAACGGAACAACAGCACGGGCCATTTATCTACAATCAAACATAAACAAGCAAGATACTATCATGTACTAAGTTCATGATAAATTTAGGTTCAATTAATCATATTACTAAAGAACTCCCACTTAGATAGACATCCCTCTAATCCTCTAAGTGATTACGTGATCCAAATCAACTAAACCATGTCCGATCATCACGTGAGATGGAGTAGTTTCATTGGTGAACATCGCTATGTTGATCATATCTACTATATGATTCACGCTCGACCTTTCGGTCTCCGTGTTCCGAGGCCATATCTGTATATGCTTGGCTCGTCAAGTATAACCTGAGTATTCTGCGTGTGCAACTGTTTTGCACCCGTTGTATTTGAACGTAGAGTCTATCACACCCAATCATCACGTGGTGTCTCAGCATGAAGAACTTTCACGACGGTGCATACTCAGGGAGAACACTTCTTGATAATTAGTGAGAGATCATCTTAAAATGCTACCGTCAATCAAAGCAAGATAAGATGCATAAAAGATAAACATCACATGCAATCAATATAAGTGATATGATATGGCCATCATCATCTTGTGCTTGTGATCTCCATCTTTGAAGCACCGTCGTGATCACCATCGTCACCGGCGCGACACCTTGATCACCATCGTAGCATCATTGTCGTCTCGCCAATATTATGCTTCCACGACTATCGCTACCGCTTAGTGATAAAGTAAAGCATTACAGCACAATTGCATTGCATACAATAAAGCGACAACCATATGGCTCCTGCCAGTTGCCGATAACTTGGTTACAAAACATGATCGTCTCATACAATAAAATTTAGCATCATGTCTTAACCATATCACATCACAACATGCCCTGCAAAAACAAGTTAGACGTCCTCTACTTTGTTGTTGCAAGTTTTACGTGGCTACTGCGGGCTTAAGCAAGAACCAATCTTACCTACGCATCAAAACCACAACGATAGTTTGTCAAGTTGGTGCTGTTTTAACCTTCGCAAGGACCGGGCGTAGCCACACTCGGTTCAACTAAAGTTGGAGAAACTGTCACCCGCTAGCCACCTTTGTGCAAAGCACGTCAGGAGAACCGGTCTCGCGTAAGCGTACGCGTAATGTCGCTCCGGGCCGCTTCGTCCAACAATACCGCCGAACCAAAGTATGACATGCTGGTAAGCAGTATGACTTATATCGCCCACAACTCACTTGTGTTCTACTCGTGCATATAACATCAACACATAAAACCTAGGCTCGGATGCCACTGTTGGGGAATGTAGTAATTTCAAAATTTTCCTACGCACACGCAAGATCATGGTGATGCATATCAACGAGAGGGGAGAGTGTGATCTACGTACCCTTGTAGACCGACAGCGGAAGCGTTAGCACATCGCGGTTGATGTAGTCGTACGTCTTCGCGGCCCGACCGATCAAGCATCGAAACTACGACACCTCCGAGTTTTTGCACACGTTCAGCTCGATGACGATCCCCGGACTCCGATCCAGCAAAGTGTCGGGGAAGAGTTCCGTCAGCACGACGGCGTGGTGACGATCTTGATGTACTACCGTCGCAAGGCTTCGCCTAAGCACCGCTACAATATTATCGAGGATTATGGTGGAAGGGGGCACCGCACATGGCTAAGAATATGATCACGTGGATCAACTTGTGTCTAGGGATGCCCCCTGCCCCCGTATATAAAGGAGCAAGGGGAGGAGGCCGGCCGGCCCCTATTGGCGCGCCAGGAGGAGTCCTCCTCCTAGTAGGAGTAGGACTCCTACTAGGAGGGGGAAGGAAGTGGGGAGGGAGAAGGAAAGGGGGGCGCCGCCCCCCCTCTCCTAGTCCAATTCGGACCAGGGGGGAGGAGGCGCGCGGCCCACCCTGGCTGCCCCTCTCTCTCTCCACTAAGGCCCATATGGCCCATTACTTCTCCCGGTAGGGTTCCGGTAACCCTCCGGCTCTCCGGTTTTCTCCGAAATCACCTGGAACACTTCCGGTGTCCGAATATAGCCGTCCAATATATCAATCTTTTTGTCTCGACCATTTTGAGACTCCTCGTTATGTCCATGATCACATCCGGGACTCCGAACTAACTTCGGTACATCAAAACTCATAAACTCATAATATAACTATCATCGATACCTTAAGCGTGCGGACCCTACGGGTTCGAGAACAATGTAGACATGACCGAGACACATATCCGGTCAATAACCAATAGCGGAACCTAGATGCTCATATTGGCTCCTACATATTCTATGAATATCTTTATCGGTCAGACCGCATAACAACATACGTTGTTCCCTTTGTCATCGGTATTTTACTTGCCCGAGATTCGATCGTCGGTATCTCAATACCTAGTTCAATCTCGTTACCGGCAAGTCTCTTTACTCGTTTCGTAATACATCATCTCGCAACTAACTCATTAGTTGCAATGCTTGCAAGGCTTATGTGATGTGCATTACCAAGAGGGCCCAGAGATACCTCTCCGACAATCGGAGTGACAAATCCTAATCTCGAAATACGCCAACCCAACATGTACCTTTGGAGACACCTGTAGAGCTCCTTTATAATCACCCAGTTACGTTGTGACGTTTGGTAGCACACAAAGTGTTCCTCCGGCAAACGGGAGTTGCATAATCTCATAGTCATAGGAACATGTATAAGTCATGAAGAAAGCAATAGCAACATACTAAACGATCGGGTGCTAAGCTAATGGAATGGGTCATGTCAATCACATCATTCTCCTAATAATGTGACCCCGTTAATCAAATGACAACACATGTCTATGGTTAGGAAACATAACCATCTTTGATTAATGAGCTAGTCAAGTAGAGGCATACTAGTGACATTTGGTTTGTCTATGTATTCACACAAGTATTATGTTTCCGGATAATACAATTCTAGCATGAATAATAAACATTTATCATGATATAAGGAAATAAAATAATAACATTATTATTGCCTCTAGGGCATATTTCCTTCAGATTCTTTCACCAGTATTTTTTATTTATTCCAAAAATACTCTCCATAAATTTTCAGGTCATCCCGAGAACTTTTATTTCTGCACAAAAATAACACCAAAGCAATTCTACTGAAAATAGCGTCAGTCCGGGTTAGTTCCATTCAAATCATGCAAATTAGAGTCCAAAACAAGGGCAAAAGAGTTTGGAAAAATAGATATGATGGAGACGTATCAACTCCCCTAAGCTTAACCCATTGCTTCTCCTCAAGCAATTCAGTTGACAAATTGAAAGTGATAAAGAAAACTTTTACAAACTCTGTTTGATCTTGTTGTTGCGAATATGTAAAGCGAGCATTTAGTTTTCAACAAATATTATGAACTAATCATATTCACAATAACATTTAGGTTTCACATTTATTCATATCAATGGCATAATCAACTGGTGAGTAGTAATGATAAATCTCGGATGACAACACTTTTTCAAAACAATCATGATATGATATAACAAAATGGTACCTCGCTAGCCCTTTCTGAGACCGCAAAACATAAATGTAGAGCACCCCTGAAGATCAAGGACTAAGTAGACATTGTAATTCATGGTAAAAGAGATCCAATCACAGTCATACTCAATATCAATCAATAACAACACACTCAAATGAAAGTGGTGCTCTCTAACTGGTGCTTTTTATAAGAGGATGATGACTCAACAATAAAAGTATATAGATAGCCATTCGCAGAGGGAAGTAGGGATTTGCAGAGGTGCTAGAGCTCGAGCTTTTGAAACAGAGATGAATAATATTTTGAGCGGTATGCTTTCATTGTCAACATAACAACCAAGAGATCTCGGTATCTTCCACGCTAGATACATTATAGGCGGTTCCCACATAGAATGGTTAAGTTTTTACTCCCCCTCCACCAGCAAGCACACTCCACGGCTGGTCCGAAACAACGGGTACCGTCCATACCAATAACAGTCCTGGGGGAGTTTTGTTTGAAATTATATTTTGATTTGATTTCGAGCATGGAAATGGGCATCCCGATTACCAGCCACTTTCTCGTGAATAACAAGTGACTCAACACTCATCGTGAGAATAACCCACCTAGCATGGAAGATACTGACAGCCCCTAGTCGCTACATGAGCGATTCAGGCATACAAAACAGATTATTATTTGAAGGTTTAGAGTTTGGCACATGCAAATTTACTTGGAATGGCAGGTAAATTCCGCATATAGGTAGGTATGGTGGACTCATATGGAACAACTTTGGGTTTATGGAAGTGGATGCACAAGTAGTATTCCCGCTTAGTACAAGTGAAGGCTAGCAAAAGATTGAGGAGCGACCAACTAGAGAGCGACAACAGTCAAAAACATGCATTGAGATTAACCAACATTGAGTGCAAGCATAAGTAGGATATAAATCACCATGAACATAAATATCATGGAGGATATGTTGATTTTGTTTCAACCACATGCGTGAACATGTGACAAGTCAAGCCACTTAAATCATTCAAAGGAGGATACCATCCTATCATACCACATCACAACCATTTCAAAAGCATGTTGGCACACAAGGTAAACCATTATAAACTCCTATAATCTCTAATTGTCATTGCAAACATGTTTCATTCATAATGGGCTAAATCAAGAACGATGAACTAATCATATTTACAAAAACAAAATAGGTCGAGTTCATACCAGTTTTTCCTCATCTCAATCATTTCATCAAATATCGTCATTATTGCCTTTCACTTGCACGACCGAACGATGTGGATAATAATAATAGTGCACGTGCATTCGACTAAGTTGGAATCTGCAAACATTTATTCAAAGGAGGAGACAAGGTAATATATGCTCTCTGTTAGATCAACAATAATGCATATGAGAGGCACTCAAAATTTTCATCGTGGTCTTCTCCTCTTGACCCAAAGAAAAGAAAGGAATTTTGAAAAAACACACTGAAATATTTTGGAGTTTTTTTAAGAAGGTAAAAAAACAAGAACGAGCAAAACTATTTACACGGGAAAGCTCCCAACAAACAAAAGAAGAACGAGAAATCTTTTTGGGTTTTATTTTAATACTACTACTAAACAAGGATGGAAAACTAAAAAGAAGCGAGAACTAATTTTTTTGGATTCTCTCAAAAAATTTCAAACACACAAGAAGAAAGCGGGAAAAATAAAATAAACTAGCATGGATAATACAATGAAAAAGTATGAACACCGACAACTAAAATGAGTGTGTGATATGAATGTAATGTCGGTGAGAAATACGTACTCCCCCAAGCTTAAGCTTTTGGCCTAAGTTGGTCTATGCCCACGGATCAAAGTAGTCCTCTCCTGGGTACTGAAGAGGATCCTCATGGTTCCACTGGTTAGAGAGCTCCTGTGGCTCCCACTGATAAATAGACTCCTCATACGGATCAGGTGATGGTTCTGGCTCAGGAACTAGGGATCATGTCCGCTCCCAGTATGCATAAATGTCCTCGGGCAAAATGAGTTACCTGCCTGAATGAATATCGAACAAAGAAGGTGCATGCAAAGTAATAATCTGACAAGTCTTCTGGCTGAATACGAGGTTATAGATGAGCCTCTTGTCCTTAACATCACTAATAAAATCATGTGCTACCATACTGTTATAGTCTAAGTATATAGTGGGTAGCAGCATCTCCTCTTCCTCATCGTGCCTAATGAGTATCTCAAAGCATCTAGCAAGGCGAGAGGCATAGATACCTCCAAAGATAGGACCCCTTGAACGGTTTAAACTCAACCTTCTAGCAACAATGACGCCCAAACTAAAAGTTCTATCACGAAGTAAATCATGCCACAAAATAGTGAGGTCAGGGACACTAAGGCCTCCACTCTTTCCATGACCAATTAAACATCTTCTCGCAAATAATGAGTAATAGCGCAAAACAGGAAAATGTAAACTAGCCACTTTCACCTCCGACACTCCTCTCTCTTCCCCTACGGTAACTTCATAAATAAAATCTTCCACATCTCTAGGACGTGGTTCACTAACGCTGCTGCTACCTCTTGAGCATGCATTGGTTTTCCCTTGAAGAAGAAAGGGTGATGCAGCAAAGTAGCATAAGTATTTCCCTCAGTTTTGAGAACCAAGGTATCAATCCAGTAGGAGACAACGCATAAGTCACCTAGTAACTGCACAAACAACCAAGAACCTTGCAACCAACACAATAAAGGGGTTGCCAATCCCTTCACGGTCACTCGTAAAAGTGAGATCTAAAAAGATAGTAAAGTAAATATTTTTGGTATTTTTGTTGTATAGATTGGAAACTAAAGATTACAAAATAGTAAACGAGACGCAATGTAAATAAAAGAGATGCAATATAATAAGAAAGAGACCCGGGGGCCATAGGTTCACTATAGCAAAGCTCGCGGTACATCAAGATCGTGCCAAATCAAGAACACGAGAGAGAGAGAGAAAGAGAGATCAAACACATAGCTACTGGTACATACCCTCAGTCCCGAGGATGAACTACTCCCTCCTCGTCATGGAGAGCACCGGGATGATGAAGACGGCCACCGGTGACGATTCCCCCTCCGGCAGGGTGCCGGAACAGGGTCCCGGTTGGTTTTTGGTGGCTACAGAGGCTTGCGGTGGCAGAAATCCCGATCTAGGTTTCTTTTCGGGGGTTTCTATATTTATAGGAATTTTTGGCGTCGGTCTCACATCAGGGGGTCTCCGAGTCATCCACGAGATAGGAGGGCGAGCCCAGCGAGGTAGGGCGCGCCCTCCACCCTCGTGGATGGCTCGGGACTCTTCTGGCCCAACTCTTTCACTTCGGGGGCTTCTTTTGGTCCATAAAAAATCATCAAAAATTGTCACGTCAATTGGACTCCGTTTGGTATTCCTTTTCTGTAAAACTCAAAAACAAGGAAAGAACAGAAACTGGCACTGGGCTCTAGGTTAATAGGTTAGTCCCAAAACTCATATAAAATAACATAAAAATGCATATAAAACATCCAAGATTGATAATATAATAGCATGGAACAATCAAAAATTATAGATACGTTGGATATGTATCACTCTCCTACTGGATTGATACCTTGGTTCTCAAAACTAAGGGAAATACTTACGCTACTTTGCTGCATCACCCTTTCTGTCGGATGTGGGGTTCCCGCTAACCCTTAAGGTTCGAACACTACGGTGCGCGCGAAGTCTTTCCCTTCTACCAATCTACGCTCTAGCTCACTAAGATCTTGCGGACGAACTCGACGAACTCACAACACAGAAAGACACAGGGTTTATACTGGTTCAGGCCACCGTTGTGGTGTAATACCCTACTCCAGTGTGGTGGTGGTAGATTGCCCCTCGGGCTAATGATGAATAGTACAAGGGAAGAACTGCCTCCTGAGGTTGAGGTGTTCTTGTGCGTATGAACTTGTGGTGCCAGGATTCGATCCCCCCGTCTCATGGTGGTGGCTAGTCCTATTTATAGAGGCCCTGGTCCTCTTCCCAAATATCGAGAGGGAAGGGAGCCAATAATGGCGGGCAAATTTGAAGGGGATAGCTAGTACGAGCCGTCCTGACAAAAGTAGTCTTCGCCTGCACAAAGCTCTGGTGATGATGCCGTCTTGGGCTCCACGATGACCTCCGTCTTGCAGTCCTCCTGGTCTTGGTCTTGTTGCACCGAAATGGCAACCTTTGCCTGAGGCCTCGGTACCCTGCGGTTGCGCTTGCCCCCTTTGCACCAAAGAGGAAACAAGGACGCTGCGCGCGCTGGCGCCCGCCTGGTGTCGATCGTTATGGCTCACGTCATGAGAGCCTCGTGAGGTTTGCCTCGCCTTGGTATCTCCGCTCCTCGTGAGCCTGCCTAGCCAGGCCACTCCAGAGGAGGTCTTGCGTCGTCCGCCTCGCGAGGCTTGGCCCCTCGTGAGGGTCTTGGATGCCTTGTTGGTGAAGACGGGCCGTACGGCCTGCTGGCTCAGCCACGCCATGGGCCGCAGGCAGGCAAGTCTGGGGACCCCCATTCCCAGAACACCGACAGCAGCCCCCGGGCCCAAGATGCGCTCGGGCTTGGCTTCGCGGCGAAGCCAAGGGTCAAGTTCGGAGCACCGCTGGCCCCCAAAGCATGCGGCCTCGGTTGACGCGTGGCGGTTGATTGGACGTGGGTGTCTCCGCTTCCCCACGCTGCCTTGGTGACTGCACGACTTGAGAAGCCCCTGCGACATGCAAGGGAAACCATCATTACCTGTGATTGTGGGAGGTGCCGGTTGGCCTTCTTCCGCTATAAATGGAGAGGGGGGCGGAGCCCTCGTCGCCCATCTCCTCCCCGCTTGCTTGCTTCTTTTTCCTCCTTGCTCCACTGCTGGCTCCAATGGCGCCTATCAGAAGGTTCTCCGCCGAAGAGAAGGGAAAAGCCCCCCGGGATGTCCCGGAGCTACTCCCGCCGAAGAAGAGGTCGATCCATCACCGTGACAAAACGGCGATGCAAGTGGTGATGAGGCCTAGGTGCGGGCGGCCTCCACCGGGGTACCCGCTACCCCTGTACGCCCAAGCCGAGGGCTCAGGAGGACGAGGTGCTAAGCAGCGCCGCCCATGCTGCATCAGGGGTCACCGCGCCACGGCGATGCGTGCCGTCCACGCCGCGGACTCCTCGCGCGAGTTGGTGCTGTGGGCGCCGATACCTCCGAGCTCCTGGATCCGCTTCCCGCGGTTCTTCTCCGACGTGATGCCGCCGAGGGGGCCTTTCGAGCTTTGGCTTCAGCACGCCGACTGCAGCGCTCCAGCAATCGGAGCGAAGATCGAAGCGGTCCCCACCGGCAAGATCTTCATGACCCGCGGCTGGGGGAGATCGCTCAAGTCTGTCATGCGATGGGCGCCCTCGCGATCCACTTCGAGTACGACGGTGCCTCCACGCTCTTCTTCAAGGTCTTCGACGTCGAGGGCCACCGCCTGGAGTGCTGCTCCGGAGAAGAGCGCGAGGCTGATGCGCGCTCCGCTTTTGACCACTCTAGCAGCAGCAGCCCTTGGGAGTCCGGCAGCTCTCCTGAGCTCTACGAGACTTTGGAGACGAGCGACTACAGCTATGCCCCCCCGAGCTCTCGCCGTGCTTGGAGCAGGGCTGCGGCGTCCGGCCGCCGCCGCCGCTGATCTGGATGGGGTTGGCGCCGGCCTCCCGTGGCCCACTGTTGATGATGGCGTCCGCCACGGAAGGATGTAGATAGGACCCCCCTTAGCATCAGCTTTTGTTTCCTGCGAAGAATCATGAATCACCCTGTGGGGCCATGTAAGGATCTGCAATGCCTTTGTACTTATCTTCCTTGCTATGAAGATTTGATGAACGCGTGTCCCGTTAAGGCTCGGTCCCCCCTTTCTTTCCTCGCGATAGCTTGTTGCTCTACGCTGACGGGTCCCGGTCCCAAGGCGGCTGTAGCCGTCGCTGGTATGCTAGGTCGCGATGCCGTCGTCAAGGCTAGGAGGTGCACGGCCCGAGGTCCAGTAAGAGCCCCTGAGGTGCGATGCTCAGGAGGTCCCCCTTAGCGCCCAAGCGGCCATGTTAAGGAAAGAAAGGAAGATGACTTGGCCGCAATGGGGTTGCGGCATGGTGTGAGCGACCACTAGGCCCAAATATTTAGCCGGTCCGAGGGCGAGACTTATCTTGCTGACTTCGCGGTGATTCCCGATGTTGCGCTAGGGCTGCGCGCCAACTTACGCGACATAGCTAGGTCGGTCCGTATGAGTTTTCCTTCTCCCGAGCTCTTCTTAGTGCTCTACGTCCTCAGGTCCCGGCCCTCGAGCGAGCTCAGCCGCCGCTGGTATGCCAGGTCACGATGCCGTGGTCAAGGCCAGGGGGTGAGGGCTGGAGAGCCAGTAAGAGCCCCTGAGTCGTGATGCTCAAGAGCCCCCCTTTAACGTGCAAGCGAATCGCACGAGAGAAAAGGAGACTCGTGGTGCCGCCTGCTATCCTTACCGCGGGGTCCCTATGGACAGACACACAAAGAAGCATGGTTTGTTGTTACTGCCGCCTGCCTGCCGCTGATTGGTCCGGATGAAGTGAAGGCACTGAGGGCCTGGTGAGGTGACGTGCATGGCGCGTGCCGTGAGCCAGAGCTCGACCACTCAGATTTGTCGGTCGCGGCAGGGACGGACCCATGCACCAGTGCCGTGCTTGTGTAGGGGCCTCGAGGGAGGCGATGATCGAGCAGGTGATAGCAGTTGGCAGGTTAAGCATGAAGAGAAGATCGACTTGGATAAATGCAGGAAGATACATGCCACTGGGTCTGGCCCGAGCGGCGTGGGGATGATGCAGCGTGAGGGGCGCCCCCAGCAAGGTAAGCTAAAGACATAAGCAAAAGGGAGACATGCCACAGGGACGGACCCATGTGGCCTGGGAATAATGCAGCCTGAGGGGCACTCCCACCTTAAATGCACTTGGAAGATGTCAACTGGTTCTGTAGATGAAGTAGAGTTGGTGCAGCTGAAGCCACGCGTTGATGGAATGGCTCCTCATGAGCCACCGGGACCCTGAGCCTCAGGAGGCTCTGGGTGCTCAGGAGGCTCCCTGTGGACCGTCCTCATCTCCTCCGGAAAGGCGTGGAACCTTGCCTCCTGAGCCGTCAGGACTTGCCGCACGTTGTGCTGATAGGCCGAAGCCACGCTCGGCAAGCCGAAAGGCATGCGAACGTAGCTGTGTGGTGGACCCTCACAGCGGCCCGCACGTGATGGCCAGAAGCGTTCCTGAGATGCGGCCCTATTGAGCCCTGGGATGTCAATGCAGACGAGCAGCCCGACATCCTCGCCTGGATGGGGTGCTGCGCCTTGTGAGCGGTTGTGGCCGCGCATGGCCCTTGCTTCCTGCAGTTCTTCGGTGGTCTTGGTGATGAACTCCTGAGCAGTGGGCACTCCTTGCCCTGTGCTCTCCTGAGGAAAGTGTGCCGTGAAGCACGCTTCCAAGTGGTGCCCAAGCGCCTCCCTCGTGAGGTTGGCAAGGTCTGAGGCTCTCTAGGAGAGAGCCCCCGAGCACTGCCCGGGGAGGGCGCCGGGCGTGCTTTCCTATGCTGTGGAGGGAGGCGCAGCTGGAGCGGGCGCTGATCCTGACGAGGCGCCTGACGTGATGCCGTCTTCTTGGGGTCCTGCGTGGCGCGGCAACTTCTTCTTGGGGATGGTCTCCGGAGGGCCTTCTCTTCTACCGTCAGGGTTGTTGATTGCTGCGGCTTGGAAGGCGCACTCAAGGGAGCACATCGCATCCCTTTATTCACATGGGACCGTGATGATTCCCCCGCTTCTTGGCATCTTGAGGACGTTGTACGTCAGGGCTGGATACCTGAGGATGGCGTTGTACGTCAGGAGGATGTGCGCAACGTCGAAGTCGATGAGCTTGGTGCAGTAGTTCTTGCGCTCCCCGAAGGTGACAGGAAGGCGGACTTGCCCTATAGGTGTGGTGGAGCCGTCGGTCACTCCTGAGAAAGGCTTGGTTGGCTGGAGCTGCTCATAGGGCACTTGGAGGTTGTCGAACGTGTCGACAGACAGGACGTTGAGCCCTGCGCTGCCGTCGATGAGAGTCTTGGTGACTTGCACATTGCTGATGACTGGGGAGCATAGCATAGGCAGGGTGCCAGCGGTGGCTGCACACTTGAGCTGGTCGGCCGAGTCGAAGGTGATGACGCATTGGGACCACCTGAGCGGGCGCGTGGCCTTGAGCTTGGGGAGCGTCGCGTTCACCTCGCGAGCGAACTGTTTGAAGAAGCGCTGAGAGGCTGGGGCCTGAGCACCGCCTAAGATGCAAGCGATCGCATGCGGCTCCTGGAAGCCCCCAGCCCCCTCGTCCTGGTGGTGGTCGTCATTCCTTCTTGGAGGCGGCAACGGGGGAAGACCGGCGTTGCCCTGGGGGCGATCCTCATGAGGCGGGTCCCTCCAGGCGCCCTCGCGAGGTTGGTCCTGCCAGCGGTCCTCACAAGGCCGGTCGCGCCACTCCTGGCACAGGCCACGGTCGTCCCAGCGTCCGCCTCCGCATCCTCCTCCGCGGCCGTAGCCCCAGTCGTTGTGCTCGGGGCGTCGACCGAAGCGTCCTTCCTAAATGGCTCTGAGCTCTTGACAGTCACTGGTGTTGTGGGTGTTCAGATTGTGGAAGGCACAGAACGGGCGGCCGTTCTTGGATGACTCGGGCTGATCTTTGTCTCGCTTGGTGTCGGGCTCCGCTGCGAGCACTACTGCCTCTTTGCGCTACATGTCCTTGGCCTTGGCCTTTTTCTCCTCCACTCCTGCAGCTGGCAGCTCAAGGAGAGAGAGGCGCCCCTCCTCAGCTCTTGCGCACTTGGTCGCCAGGTTGAACAATTCCTGAGATGTGCAAAGCCCTTCGTGGATAGCCAGCTCTTCCTTCATCTTGACGTCACGGACGCCGTCTGAGAACGCGGAGATGATGGCTTCGTACGGGACCTTGGGGATCTTGAGGCGGATGTTGTTGAAGCGCTGGATGTACTTCTGGAGGGTCTCTCCTGGCTGCTTCTTGATGCGGCATAGATCGCCCGCGGCCGGTGGGTGGTCGCGAGTGCCCTGGAAGTTGGCGACGAAGCAGTCGCGCATCTCGTCCCAGGAGGAGATCGAGCCGTGCTACAGGTTCAGGAGCCAGGAACGGGCCCCATCCTTGAGAGACATGGGAAACCAGTTCGCCATGACTTTTTCGTCGCCGTTGGCCGCTTCGATGCTTAGCTCATAGAGCTGCAGGAACTCTGCGGGGTCGGCGGTGCCGTCGTATCGAGGAGGTAGATCTTGCTTGAACTTGCCTGGCCAGGCGACGCTACGCAGCTCGGGGGTGAAGGCTCGGCAGTCATCCGTGGTCGCCGGGGCCCGCTTCTGAGGCGGAGCTTGGTCTTGGCGAGGTCCGCGATGCGCCACTGCAGGCGGCACGCGGTCTTGACGAGGTGGTGCGGGGAGCGCCGGTGCAGCTTCTCACGGCCGCGGGATTTCTTGGCAGCTTCTTTCTTCACGTGCGGGCACTGGGCGCGGTGGATCACGCTGCAGAGGCGCGCGCCTTGGTGCCAAGGCACCGTCTTGGGGACGAGGCGGTGGAGGCATTCCACGAGCCCCGTCGCCCGCGGCTGGTTGAAGGGGAGGCAGAGAGTGGGACGGTGTCGGAGAGCCCCCTGCGGCACGGACGAGCTCGGCGACGCGGTCGAGCCACTCCTCATAGAGGTCGTCGACGGGGCGGTAACGCAGGAGCTTGTTCGCCGCGATGAGCGCGGCCCGTGCTTCCATGGGAGCGCGGTGCACGTGGGACGAAGAACCAGCAGGGATGACTGATGGAGTAGCGGTGCGGGCTTCCTGCCACACTGAAGGATGCAGCGAGGACGCCTACTGCTCGTTCCCCACCGGGCCGGTGGCAGCATTGGCGGCAGGGGACGGAGAACGACGAGGTGGCCCGCTGATGGGAGCCGTCTGAGAGACACGGGCGGCGAGCGCAGCCCGACGCTCAGCTCGAGCACGGCGAGCGTCCGACATGGAGACGACGGAGTGACGGACTGACGGAAAGGAAGCTACGGTGCACCCCTACCTGGCGCGCCAAATGTCGGATGTGGGGTTCCGGCTAACCCTTAAGGTTCGAACACTGCAGTGCGTGCGAAGTCTTTCCCTTCTACCAATCTACGCTCTAGCTCGCTAAGATCTGGAGGACGAACTCGACGTACTCACAACACAGAAAGACACAGGGGTTATACTGGTTCGGGCCACCGTTGTGGTGTAATACCCTACTCCAGTGTGGTGGTGGTAGATTGCCTCTCGGGCTGATGATGAATAGTACAAGGAAAGAACTGCCTCCTGAGGTTGAGGTGTTCTTGTGCGTATGAACTTGTGGTGCCAGGATTCGATCCCCCCGTCTCATGGTGGTGGCTAGTCCTATTTATAGAGGCCATGGTCCTCTCCCAAATATCAAGCGGGAAGGGAGCCAACAATGGCGGGCAAATTTGAAGGGGGACACCTAGTACGAGCCGTCCTGACAAAAGTAGTCTTCGCCTACACAAAGCTCTGGTGATGACGCTGTCTTGGGCTCCAAAATGACCTCCGTCTTGCAGTCCTCCTGGTCTTGGTCTTGTTGCACCGAAATGGCAACCTTTGCCTGAGGCCTCGGTACCCTGCGGCTGTGCTTGCCCCCTTTGCACCAAAGAGGAAACAAGGACGCTGCGCACGCTGGCGCCCGCCTGGTGTCGATCGTCATGGCTCACGTTAGGAGGGCCTCATGAGGTTTGCCTCGCCTTGATATCTTCGCTCCTCATGAGCCTGCCTGGCCAGGCCACTCTAGAGGAGGTCTTGCATCGTCTGCCTCGCGAGGCTTGGCCCCTCGTGAGGGTCTTGGATGCCTTGTTGGTGAAGACGGGCTGTACGACCTGTTGGCTCAGCCACGCCATGGGCCGCAGGCAGGCAAGTCTGAGGACCCCCGTTCCCAGAACGCCGACACTTTCCTCTTCAAGGGAAAAACCAACGCAAGCTCAAGAGATAGCAATTAGCAAGTGGATGAGGATCCATATCAATTGATTTTTAGCAAGCGAAGATGCAAGCAAATAGAAGACACATGGCAACACAAGCAAATATGAGATCTAACGAGAAAATGGCGAACGAAAAAGAGGGCGAATAAAAATGGCAACTTTTTGTGAAGTGGGGGAGATGAAAACGAGAGGCAAATGGAAAATAGTGTAAATTGCAAGGAGATGAGATTTGTGATTAGGAACCCGGTAGATGTTGATGATGTCTCCCCAGCAACGGCGCCAGAAATTTCTTTTGATGTTTGCTTGAACTACATCGGTATTTCCCCAAAGAGGAAGGGATGATGTAGCACAACAGCGATAGGTATTTATCTCAGTGATGAGATCAAGGTTATCGAACCAGTAGGAGAACCACGCAACACTACGTGAACGGTACCTGCACACAAATAACAAATACTCGCAACCCGACGTATTAAAGGGGTTGTTAATCCCTTTCGGGCAACGGCGCCAGAAATTGGCAAGTGGATGTGAGAAAGTTGGAATAAATTGATAGATAGATCGCCAAATAAAATAAAGTGTAGCAAGGTATTTTTGTATTTTTGGTTTAATAGATCTGAAAATAAAAGTAAATAAAAATAGAGATCGTGAGGGCAAATATAATAAAGAAGAGACCCGGGGGCCGTAGATTTCACTAGTGGCTTCTCTTGAGAAAAATAGCAAATGGTGGGTAAATGAATTACTGTTAGGAAATTGATAAAGCTTCAAATAATCATGACGATATCCAGGCAATGATCGTTATATATGCATCATGTCCAAAATTAGTAGACCGACTCCTACCTGCATCTATGATACGTCTCCAACGTGTCTATAATTTTTGATTGCTCCATGCTATTATATTATCTATTTTGGATGTTAATGGGCTTTATTTTACACTTTTATATCATTTTTGGGACTAACCTATTAACCGGAGGCCCAGCCCAAATTGTTGTTTTTTTGCCTATTTCGGTGTTTCGCAGAAAAGGAATATCAAACAAAGTCCAAACGGAATGAAACCTTCGGAAACGTGATTTTCTCAACAAACGTGATCCAGGAGACTTGGAGTGGGCATCAAGAAACAATCGAGGAGGCCACGAGGCATGGGGCGCACCTACCCCCCTGGGCGCGCCCTCCACCCTCGTGGGCCCCTCGTTGCTCCACCGACCTACTTCTTCCTCCTATATAAGTCCACATACCCCGTAAATATCCAGGAGCACCACAGAAACCTAATTCCACCGCTGCAACCTTCTGTACCCAAGAGATCCCATCTTGGGGCCTTTTCCGGAGCTCCGCCGGAGGGGGCATTGATCACGGAGGGCCTCTACATCAACTCCATGGCCTCTCCGGTGATGTGTGAGTAGTTTACTAGTAGCTAGATGGCTTCTTCTCTCTCTTTGGATCTCAATACAAAGTTCTCCTTGATTCTTTTGGAGATCTATTTGATGTAATCTTCTTTTGCGGTGTGTTTGTCGAGATCCGATGAATTGTGGGTTTATGATCCAGTTTATCTATGAACAATATTTGATTCTTCTCTGAATTCTTTTATGTATGATTGGTTTATCTTTGCAAGTCTCTTCGAATTATCAGTTTGGTTTGGCCTACTAGATTGATCATTCTTGCAATGGGAGAAGTGCTTAGCTTTGGGTTCAATCTTGCGGTGCTCGATCCCAGTGACAGTAGGGGAAACGACACGTATTGTATTGTTGTCATCGAGGATAAAAAGATGGGGTTTATATCATATTGCATGAGTTTATCCCTCTACATCATGTCATCTTGCTTAAGGCGTTACTCTGTTCTTATGAACTTAATACTCTAGATGCATGCTGGATAGCGGTCGATGTGTGGAGTAATAGTAGTAGATGCAGGCAGGAGTCGGTCTATTTTTCTTGGACGTGATGCCTATATACATAATCATGCCTAGATATTCTCATAATTATTCGCTTTTCTATCAATTGCTCGACAGTAATTTGTTCACCCACCGTAATACTTATGCTATCTTGAGAGAAGCCACTGGTGAAACCTATGGCCCCCGGGTCTAATTTCCATCATACAAGTTTCCTATCTATTTTATTTTTGCAATTTTTACTTTCAATCTATATCATAAAAATACCAAAAATATTTATCCTATTATTATTATCTCTATCAGATCTCA
Source organism: Triticum aestivum (assembly GCF_018294505.1). Classification (NCBI taxonomy): domain Eukaryota; kingdom Viridiplantae; phylum Streptophyta; class Magnoliopsida; order Poales; family Poaceae; genus Triticum; species Triticum aestivum. Next base: position 326,363,835 of record NC_057806.1, on the reverse strand, counting down.
CTATTGCAAGTGGCCGTGAAGGGATTGACAACCCCTTTATCGCGTTGGTTGCGAGGTTCTTATTTGTTTGTGTAGGTATGAGGTGACTCGCGCGTGGTCTCCTACTGGATTGATACATTGGTTCTCAAAAACTGAGGGAAATACTTACGCTACTTTACTGCATCACCCTTTCCTCTTCAAGGGAAAACCAACGCAGTGCTCAAGTGGTAGCAATCTACTACTATTACTCCACACATCGACCACTATCCAGCATGCATCTAGTGTATTAAGTTGATGAAAAAACGGAGTAATGCAATAAGAACGATGACATGATGTAGACAAGATCTATTTATGTAGAAATAGACCCCATCTTGTTATCCTTTATAGCAACAACACATATGTGTCAGTTCCCCTTCTGTCACTTGGATCAAGCATCGTAAGATCGAACCCATCACAAAGCACCTCTTCCCATTGCAAAATAAATAGATCAAGTTGGCCCAACAAAACCCAAATATTGGAGAAGAAATACGAGGCTATAAGCAATCATGCATATAAGAGATCAAAGAAGACTCAAATAACTTTCATGGATAGAAAGATAGATCTGATCGTAAACTCCAAGTTCATCAGATCCCAACAAACACACCACAAAAAGAGTTACATCATATGGATATCCAAGAGACCATTGTATTGAGAATCAAGAGAGAGAGAGAGAGAGAGAGAGAGAGAGAGGAAGCCATCTAGCTACTTGTGACACCCCCGATTTGACTGTACACTAAGCATACACGCAAATGTGTACGATCAAGATCAGAAACTCACGGGAATATATCACAACACAACTCTAGACACAAATTAAAATAATACAAGCTTTATATTAAAAGCCAGGGGCCTCGAGGACTCGGATACATAAGCTCGAATACACAAGAGTCAGCGGAAGCAATAATATTTGAGTACAGACATAAGTTAAACAAGTTTGCCTTAAGAAGGCTAGCACAAAAGTAGCAACGATCGAAAAAGCAAGGCCTCCTGCCTGGGACCTCCTAACTACTCCTCGTAGCCGAACTCCACGTAGAATCATCCTCAGGATCCTCTGGCTCCTGGACACCATCTTCTGGTCGCAACAACTGGGTATGAAAAGGGGAAAAGGGGGGAGCAAAGCAACCGTGAGTACTGATCCAAAGTACTCGCAAGCAAGGAGTTACACTACATATGCATTGGTATCAATGAAAAGGGTAGTATCTGTGGACTGAACTGCAGAATGCCAGAATAAGAGGAGGATAGCTAGTCCTATCAAAGACTACGCTTCTGGCAGCCTCCATCTCGAAGCAGTAGAAGAGAGTAGATGGTAAGTTCACCAAGTAGCATCGTATAGCATAACCCTACCCGGCGATCCTCTCCTCGTCGCCCTGTTAGAGAGCGATCACCGGGTTGTATCTGGCACTTGGAGGGGTGTGTTTTATTAAGTATCCGGTTCTAGTTGTCATAAGGTCAAGGTACAATTCCGGGTCGTCCTTTTACCGAGAGACGCGGCTATTCGAATAGATAAACTTCCCTGCAGGGGTGCACCACATTTCCCAACACGCTCGATCCACTTTGGCCGGACACACTTTCCTGGGTCATGCCCGGCCTCGGAAGATCAATATGTCGCAGCCCCACCTAGACACAACAGAGAGGTCAGCACGTCGGTCTAAATCCTATGCGCGCAGGGGTCTGGGCCCATCGCCCATTGCACACTTGCAAGTTGCGTACGCGGCTGGTGAGCAGACCTAGCAACCTCCATTACAAAGCAAGTTGCGTTACGCGGTCCAACCTGGTGCACGCCGCTCAGTCGCTGACGTCAAGAACGCTTCGGCCGATACCACGACGTCGAGTGCCCATAACTGTTCCTGTGTAGTTGGTTAGTGCGTACAGGCCAGTGGCCAGACTCAGATCAAATACCAAGATCTCGTTAAGCATGTTATTTTGAAGTAACCACGAACGCCGAACAGGCCAGGCCCACCTATCTCCTCGGTGGTCTCAACCTGCCCTGTCGCTCCGCCACAAAGTAAAAGTTGGGGCCCGTCGAGAACCCAGGCCCACCACTACCTAGATGGAACCACCTGCCCCTTCAGCCCCCACATTAGAATCACTTGCGGGTACTCTACAAGCCGACCCGTCTTTAGTCACCACATGTATCATGTGTAATATGTATAGTATATACCCGTGATCACCTCCCGAGTGATCACAGCCCAATAGTATAGCATGGCAGACGGACAAGAATGTAGGGCCATCGATGGAATACTAGGATCCTATACTAAGCATTTAGGATTGCAGGTAAAGGTAACAACATTAGTAGCAAGGGCAGGCTATGCATCAGAATAGGATCAACAGAAAGCAGTAACATACTATGCTACTCTAATGCAAGCAGCAGAGAGAAGAATAGGCGATATCTGGTGATCAAGGGGGGGGGGGCTTGACTGATTGCTCTGGCAAGAAGGGTTCATCGTCGATGTAGTCGATCATAGGGGTACCGACAACGGTCTTAGGGTCTACCGGGAAGAAGTAACAGAGGGGAACACAATAAATAACAGAGCAATCAAAGCATCACAAAGCATAACATGGCAATACGCGGTGCTAGAGGTGACCTAACGCAGTACTAGGTGATGCCGGCAAATGGGGGAAACATCCGGGAAAGTATCCCTGGTGTTTCGCGTTTTCGGACAGGTGAAACGGAGGGGGAAAGTTGCGTGTTCGCTATGCTAGGGATGTGTGGCGGACAAACTGGCAGCGTATTCGGATTCGTCTCATTGTTCTGAGCAACTTTCATGTACAAATTATTTTCATCCGAGCTACGAATTATTTTATATGATTTTTCAAAGTTTTTAGCAATTTACTCAAATTGTTTTAAATTTGAATATTAAACTCTAAAGTGCAGTCAACCCAGTCAACCTAGACCACTTTTGACTAGTCAACAGGACAGTGTGGCCCACATGTCATTGTCACTACTTTTGATTAGACATATAATTAGCATAAGGACACCACCTGTAATAGACTAGTTAGTGGGGGGTTACATATTTTAATTAGCAACTAATTAACACGGGGCCGGCCCAGGTGGCACTGCCTTGGGCCATGGCTGGGGCGCACACATGCTTACGCATGCGGCCATTTCTCAAAAAAAACGCATGCGGCCACGACCGAGACCTGGCCACAGCGCGGCCGGCCGGTCTGCAGCGACAACGACCATGACAAGGCCAATAGCGAGCGCGGTGGTACCGGCGGCGAGCGGCGGGTGGCGCCGGCGGCAAGCGGCGGGCGGCGATTGCGGTGGCTAGGTGCGGCCGGGCAGAGCAACAGGTGAGGCGAGCGGCGTAGGGGCGGCAGCGATAGAAGCGGCAGCGCCTAGGAGCAGCAGCACGCAGCGGCCAGCAACCGGAGTAGCAATGAAGCAACAGCCCAAAGCAGCAGCAGTGCAAGGCATAGCAGCAGCGCAGAGCACACATGCACATACATCCAAGTACAAGCGAGATCGGGCACGATGGTGAAGGCGGCTTAGGGCGTCCAAATCGAACGGGAAAAAGGGGGGTCCGAGGGAGCAGCTCAGCCCGGTTCTCGTGGACGAGGTTAGGAGGTCGGGGGAGGCCCGGAGGAGTGGCAGTGACGACGAGATGGTGGCGGCCGTGCGGAGAGGATGAAGATGGCGATGGCTACACATCGCCTCAGCTCGAATCGATGCCCGGAATTGACGAAGGCGACCTTGGAGGACCCCCTAGACGTGCTCCCGAGGGACGGAGATGATGGTGGCCGTGGCCACAAGGGCGAGATAGTGGTGACCGCGGAGCTTTCCTGCTCAAAAACGAGCAGATGAGGGGGCAGACGAAGGGGGATCGAGGGGTGGATGGACAAGGTGTGGGCTAGGGTTTCTGTCGACGTAGTTATAAGCCCGCGGGGGCGACGTGGAGAGCATCCATGGCCATGGCCGTCGTGGATGGGCGACACGCACACCCATTGTGACCTGTAGCGGGAGGGGGTGGAAGAAGGCCCATTGAGTGGGCTGGGCTACACTGTTCATCGGGCTGTTTAGGTGCACAGTTGTGGTTTTCCCCTTTATTCTTTTCTCTCTCAATTTTCTGCTTTAGCTATTGTTTTGTAATTTTCTTTCGTACCAAATGATTTTTGTTGAACATGAGACTTTTCATCAAAATACTTGGCGATACTATGGAGTTTCCCACAAGGTTTAGGGGTTGTTTCAAATCCATCCAATTTATGTTTGAGTTGAAATGCTCCACATAAGTGCTATTGGGACACTGATTTATTTACTAGGGAATTATTGGTGAGTCAAATGAGGTTGGTTGTAACATGAAAATGATCAAGGAAATTTTATACTAAATTGTGAACATTTTAGCTTTATAGTTTGGAGAGATAATAATTAGCTTGTCTTTTAAAAAATTGAATTTGAGGTCGGTTCGGAACAAAGTGGTTAGAAAAAAAATTAAGTATGGTGACTTGGCACCATTAGTGTGTGATAACTGTAGTTTAACTACCGAGGTGTTACAAATCTCCTCCACTACAAGAAATCTCGTCCCGAGATTTAAGAGGTAGAGTTAAGGGGAAAGAATCGGTTACGAAGGTCTAACGGATCTCCTCAGTCCTGGTTGCTCTTCTTGAAGAAGTTGATCCCTCTTTGGTGATGTCTTTATTTCTCTGCTCCAGGTCATCATGATGAAGTCGTCGTCCTTCCTTCAGGAATTCCATCGTACTTACGAAAAGGAGAAGGGGTAGCTTCGAAAGAATGGAACTCTACAAGGTTACTTATCTGGTTGATAACTCAAGGAATGTGGTAGAAAGTAACTCTCGAGTTGAAACTTAAGAAAATATCGAGAGCCAAGTAAGAAGGTGCAAATAGAAGCTCCAAGCGGATAGGCAATCATTCGTTGCCTGAAATGGAGGGTGAATGGGGGTTCAGAGCAACGGTAATAAGTATTCTATTTGAAACCAGAATCAATGACCCCTCAGAAGGTGGCTCGTGAATTACATATGAGCCAAGCTTGAGGAATGATATTTGGAAAGATGGATGCATAGGAGAGTCAGGTTTCGATCCTGTGGAACTGTGGGTTATGGGCCCACCAGGTGGGTTAAGAGTGGGAAGAGCGGTGACATCTTGTACAGACACGGTGGCAAGGCATGTTAGAGGATAGCCTGTCAGTTATGTTGGCAACAATGTTGGTACCAAGGGCGAGGGACGAAGAGAACCATTTTCCTGCTCGTTGAAACGAGGCGGACCTATAGGCAAAGTTCTCGTCCATCGGTGGTTACCGTAATGCTATCAACAAAAGCAACATGGTCTTACTGACACGGTTGTACACCAAGGTGTTTACATAAGCAGGAGAATATTACTGCTTAGATCATATAGATCATAAGAAAGATTAAAAACAATGGAAATGAAAAGATGATCATCAGATTAAACAGAACAATGGAAAGGAAAATGTGTTTAAACACATATCTCACGGGTATATCCTTCCAAAGGGCAAGCAGAGCATGATATCCATGACAGGATATAATGTAGAAAACCCTTTAGGAAAGGGGAGAGAAATTTCATGCCATTACCCATACAGTGGTGTTTGGATGATTGAGCAGGAAACATTTAACATTGGGCTTCAAACGTTCTTTGTTGAAAATCAGAGTACCACAGACATGCTTCGAGATAGCATTGACATGGTCACTGGGTAGAGATCAGACTTTGGATACACCAAGGATTCATCAGGAATAACTTATAGGATAAGCCTTACAATTTCCTCATGGAAGAATGGTTAACCTTGCTAAAAATGAAACTATAACAACAAGTCCTCCAGCCAGGTGTGCTAGGCATGACATCACCTTACCGGGTCATATAAAGACCAATGTGATAACTCTTGGAAATATGTTCCAACCATCATATCTGACCGAGATTCAAATATGATTGGTATCAGGATAACTCAAACTCGGGATGCCTGAGAAGAAAGGTGCAACACAGTTGACTCAAAGACATTTTAAGATTCTCGAGAAATGGACCATGGAAGCAAGTTCCGAAACTAGAGTTCAACATTAAACCAAGGAGAGGATGAGGAGGTGGCTGATGGACTCAGCAACATATCATCGAGATTTCCAAAAAGGTGGATTTCCACAATTAGGTGAACAAGGAGATAACATTTGTTAGATCAAATGATATAATGATGTATGCTCAAGGAGAACATCCACGAGCAAACATTGGTTGAAAGGTGGACCCGGAATAAGGGCAAAGGTAGCATGATCAATGTTAGTATGGTGATTTGATAACCAATACACAAAGAATGAAACATCGACCATTATCTTCAAGGCAATAGGGTTGCTAGAAGTTTTGAAGTCGCACATCATAGTTCAATTGTCGGTTTTTCGGTTAGAAACAACATGGGGACTAAGGAATCAACAGATATGGCAAGTATCACCTGTAACAAGAATTCTTAAGAGGTGGTGAAATTCTCATGACATTCTTGACATAAAAGATGGTAATATTCCAAGGTAAAGAAGAACAATTGTTGGATAGCAATGAACACAAGATATAACACCAAACACGAACAAGTTTGTGTTGAACAGAAGGCAATGAAGTGGTCGATGATAACACAAATCATCAAGGGAAAGGAGGGTATTCCTCATCATGAATTCCATTGATGTCCTGGAAGAGCTTAGAGTGTTGATGATGATCATGACACCTTTGTCGAGAGATTTCATGAAGATGTAATCGATCGGTGATGACATCAAGTCAAAGGAATGATGAAGCGAAAGGTTATTGGAACCAAGGGTACGACACAAACTCGAAATCAAGCTTGCTGTTCAAAGAGAAATGATACAACAAGGAGGATCGACATAAGGTTAGTTTATCATCGAAAATGGTGCTCCGGGAAGGACTAGGTAGCACAGTTAAAATCAGCACAATATTTACATAGCCGATCAGGCTAGAAATGACATGATCGAGTACAAACTCATAAGTAAACAAGATTACTAACAATTGTTTAGTTGCGATGCAGACTCGATTCAGTTATCGGTGTCCTTGAGTGTTTAATGACTCAGAGTCGGTGAAAAAATTGGAATCAGTGAGAATGTATTACTTGATGGAGAACTCATAAGAATTTATGCAGTTCCGTGATAATCTCGAGATACCAGGGTGTAATACTCGACGAAAGGTCAAATTAACAGTTGGACTGGTGCATTGATCTGCAGAAGACAAGTACTTCAACTTGTCAGAGTAAAGGAATCAAAGAAGATCAATATGGCCGGAACCACGATTGCAAAAGACCAGATCCCAGATATAAGATGAACTTATACCAAGGGAATAATTAATTTAGGAGTATCTTCCATGATAAGATCTACATCGTGCCCATGGGCATGAAAACAAGTTCAAGGTCGACTCCCACTTCTTCAATGCATAACCTTTCATTTTATTTCTCACTTTTGATGAAACTGTAGTGTAGAAATTTTATCTGGCGAAACGACAGAAGAGTATGACTCACGAAAACTTTCGGGTTCATATGGTTTGGGGAAGGCATAGGTTCAACCCATCGAGGCATCTTGGAACATGTACCATGAACTTTAGGATCAATTTAACACATGCTCGAAGCAGAGCATGGTTGAGAAGAGCATGGGATACAATTTAGCAAAGGCATTATGTATCAGGGGAAGGACTCAAGGTTTTGATAATATGCAGGAGCGGTCGGATAATAATCCAACAAATGATCTGGTGGTCCACAAGGGATCTAATGCGAGCATTAGTACCCAACCAGAAGAAGAAAGAATGCAAGGAGATCAGATTATAGAAACAACTGACTAATTCAAAGCACAAATGCAAAGGAATTATAATTTCCAATTCAAGGGATCAAAAGCAAACGCCCGGATTAAGAATGGATAAATTGAATATACTTAGGGGTACAATCGATGATAATTTGATTGGTCGAAAACTAGCTCATGTTTAAAATGACGTCTGAGCCGGAAGGATGAATTCTAGGATCTGACTGAGGATTGCGAGCATTCGCAACATATTGAATCAATGGACTCAAAATGATAATGATAAAGAATGTCAATAAGATTACCGGACTTGTTGGATTAATCATAATGCTAGCAAGCAAGAATTTCAAGAGCAATAAGCCACTAAGGATTTTCAGAGATCGAATGGTATTTCGAAGACTTTTGTGAAATACATGAATCAACTAGGGATGAGAGGATACTCGATAAGTGCGAGAAATTATCCGTAGGGGTATTAAGGCGGCAAAGAACTGCAAGGCAGTAGGCACAAAGTATTCTCAGAACAATAGAGAGAATTTCAGGGTATCTTGTAATAACAAGATCAACGAGGAATGATTTTATGAATCAAAAGTGCACATGGTTATCCAAAGGGGTTTATCGATGGAAGAGAATTGCAAAAGCGATGGCACAAAGTCTCGAGAGAACATCATAGAGTATCTTCAAAATCTTCTGGTGATTCACGCCATCGTCAGGAATGAGGGGCTCTCCGGGAGGAAGTATTTATGAGAACCTAAAGTTAGAGTTAGTAAAACCATTTAAGCCAAATAGAAGAGAGATTAGAGTCCCAGAGTATAGACGAGGAGTAAAAGATCCTAGTACCACCCAAATGGCGACGTGGGCTCGTAAGACACACAACCATGTTAGTAAAAGTTTTGTAATGTCTAGACTCGACTTCGGCCAAGGAGTGTGGAAGGGAATTCCTACAGGCAGTCGGCTCTGATACCAACTTGTGACGCCCCCGATTTGACTGTACACTAAGCATACACGCAAATGTGTAGGATCAAGATCAGAAACTCACAGGAAGATATCACAACACAACTCTAGACACAAATTAAAATAATACAAGCTTTACATTACAAGCCAGGAGCCTCGAGGGCTCAAATACATAAGCTCGAATACACAAGAGTCAGCGGAAGCAATAATATCTGAGTACAGACATAAGTTAAACAAGTTTGCCTTAAGAAAGCTAGCACAAAAGTAGCAACGATCGAAAAGGCAAGGCCTCCTGCCTGGGACCTCCTAACTACTCCTCATAGCCGAACTCCACGTAGAATCATCCTCGGGATCCTTTGGCTCCTGGACTCCATCATCTGGTCACAACAACCGGGTATAAAAAGGGGAAAAAGGGGGATCAAAGCAACCGTGAGTACTCATCCAAAGTACTCGCAAGCAAGAAGCTACACTACATATGCATTGGTATCAATGAAAAAAGGGTAGTATCTATGGACTAAACTGCAGAATGCCAGAATAAGAGGGGGATAGCTAGTCCTATCGGATACTACGCTTCTGGCAGCCTCCATTTTGAAGCAGTAGAAGAGAGTAGATGGTAAGTTCACCAAGTAGCACCGTATAGCATAACCCTACCCGGCGATCCTCTCCTCGTCGCCCTGTTAGAGAGCGATCACCGGTTTGTATCTGGCACTTGGAGGGGTGTGTTTTATTAAGTATCCGGTTCTAGTTGTCATAAGGTCAAGGTACAATTCCGGGTCATCCTTTTACTGAGAGACACGACTATTCGAATAGATAAACTTCCCTGCAGGGGTGCACCACATTTCCCAACACGCTCGATCCCCTTTGGCTGGACACACTTTCCTGGGTCATGCCCAGCCTCGAAAGGTCAACATGTCGCAGCCCCACCTAGACACAACAAAGAGGTCAGCACGCCGGTCTAAATCCTATGCGCGCAGGTGTCTGGGCCCATCGCCCATTGCACACCTGCACGTTGCATACACCGCCGGTGAGCAGACCTAGCAACCTCCATTACAAAGGAAGTTGCGTTACGCGGTCCAACCCGGCGCGCGCCGCTCAGTCGCTGACGTCAAGAAGGCTTCGGCTGATACCACGACGTCGAGTGCCCATAACTGTTCCCGCGTAGTTGGTTAGTGCGTATAGGCAAGTGGCCAGACTCAGATCAAATACCAAGATCTTCTTAAGCGTGTTATTTTGAAGTAACCGCGAACGCCGACCAGGCCAGGCCCACCTATCTCCTCGGTGGTCTCAACCTGCCCTGTCGCTCTGCCACAAAGTAAAAATCGGGGCCCGTCGGGAACCTAGGCCCACCACTACCTGGATGGAACCACCCGCCCCTTCAGCCCCCACATCGGAATCACTTGCGGGTACTCTACGAGCCGACCCGACTTTAGTCACGACATGTATCATGTGTAATATGTATAGTATATACCCGTGATCACCTCCCGAGTGATCACAGCCCAATTGTATAGCATGGCAGACGGACAAGAATGTATGGCCACTGATGGAATACTAGCATCCTATACTAAGCATTTAGGATTGCAGGTAAAGGTAACAACAGTAGTAGAAAGGGCAGACTATGCATCAGAATAGGATCAACAGAAAGCAGTAACATACTACGCTACTCTAATGCAAGCAGTAGAGAGAAGAATAGGCGATATTTGGTGATCAAGGGGGGGGGGCTTGCCTGGTTGCTCTGGCAAGAAGGGTTCATCTTCGATGTAGTCGATCACAGGGGTACCGACAACGGTCTCAGGGTCTACCGGAAAGAAGTAACGGAGGGGAACACAATAAATAACAGAGCAATCAAAGCATCACAAAGCATAACATGGCAATACACGGTGCTAGAGGTGACCTAAAGCAGTACTAGGTGATACCGGCAAAGGGAGGAAACATCCGGGAAAGTATCCCCGGTGTTTCGCGTTTTCAGACAGGTGAACCGGAGGGGGAAAGTTGCGTGTTCGCTATGCTAGGGATGTGTGGCGGACAAACTGGCAGCATATTCGGGTTCGTCTCATCGTTCTGAGCAACTTTCATGTACAAAGTATTTTCACCCGAGCTATGAATTATTTTATATGATTTTTCAAAGTTTTTAGCAATTTACTGAAATTGTTTCAAATTTGAATATTAAACTCTAAAGTGCAGTCAACCTAGACCACTTTTGACTAGTCAACAGGACAGTGTGGCCCACATGTCATTGTCACTACTTTTGATTAGACATATAAGTAGCAGAAGGACCCCACCTGATAAGGACATGACTACCTTGGATACGACCAAAAATATTGCATACATGCATATTTGTCAGGTGATTTCTAGTGCAAACTATTCAATAATCTATTTATGTTATCCAGAACAAACATACTTCACACACTTTTGTGTTTTGTCTAATTGCAGCTGTATGGGACATTTGTACAATCCACATATGAAGATAAGGGAAAAAGAGAAGTTTAGGTTCTATTCAAAAAGTCCTCTCACGTTACTTTTGTGCCAAGAGAAGATAGAGTCCAAGTCTCTCACGTTCTGCATTCAGATTCGGACTGTACAAACATACCTGACTCAAAACGTCAACAACTTTTTCATACGGACTCCAAATTGGGTGATTCTTTTTTTGTTGGAAAGTAGATTTCGTGCTCTTTCCAACCCAATTGGAATCACCTTAAAATTCGTCCGGAGCATTGAGATATCGACGAAACAATCTGACGCTGCAGCAGAATCCGAGTCAAACAACAAGTCCAATGGTGTTGCACCACCTCCACTTGGGCCCATGAGCCTTGTACGACCTAGGGTTAGTTTTAGGCTGCCTTGGGATGTCCTCCCACCTCTTTGGCCGCCACCCCTTGCTCCTATATAAGTAGATCCATCTAGTAGCTTTTTCCTTGGGATTTGTTTAGTTAAAAGTTAGTCATTGCAACTTCGTGTACTTCGTTTGTGTCCAACGACCAGACCAAGACCGCTTACGGATCTCCACCATTATCAATACTTCATATATATTCGCAATATTCAGATTGCTTTATCATATTCTTGCTCGTTCTCCGATTGCTTGCAGGAATAGACCTTCGTGGTCAGGCTGACCGTGCTTCCGGCAACGTCAGTAACCTCAGGAGATTGGTTTAGCGATTGCTAAGGCGCAACGTCGTGCACGTTTGTAGTCGGATCGTCAAAGTCGACTCCACCAAATCGATAGTTATCATCTCATCGAAAGATCGGGACACCCTCGCCTCTATCAAGTGGTATCAGAGCCATGATTTTGTTAGTGTTCTAGGCTCGCGTCTCTAGCACGGTCTAGCCTAGGACCAGCAAAGTACGTTTATTCAACTTTGCATCTCTGAATTGATTATTGCTAATATTTTGCTACCAAATATAGCCCAGCTCCACATATTTCTACACCGTGTATACGTATGTTCCCCTGGCAATCACTTTACACAATCTTCGGAGTTATTTGACACCGCTGGTTGCCTGTCACCACCTGCCGCATGGTAATAACTTGTAAGATATTAATATTTGCTTTACTGTGAGCACTTTACAACCACATCCTAGTAGTTTATAGGAACATTATTCTCGAATTTTGTTTCTTGTTTCTACTAATCATGACAGATTCCAGAGATAGAAGTTCTTGGATGATGGACACATCTTCACCATCACGAGATGTGGGACAACACACACATGCACATGGTCAGGTTATCTCTTTACCATCATTTGAGGGTAGATTTAATCCTGCTATTTATCTAGCTTGGGAGCTTGAAGTAGAACAAGCTTTTACTCACCATGATTTTTCTGAACTTGAGAGAGTACGAGCTACCACTAGAGCATTTACTGGTTTTGCTTCTGTTTGGTGGAGTGTACATTGTAAGAAAAACATTGATAACCAATCCACAACTTGGAAAGTTTTGAAAGTTGTAATGAGACAACAATTTTTTCCTCCTTACTATCGTCGTGAATTGCTTCGCAAATTGGAACAATTAAAACAAGGCAGTAACACTATTCATGCTTACTACCAAGAGTTCAAATTTTATATGCATCATTGTGACATGGAAAAATCTGAGGATGATACAATGAATAGATTTTTTGGTGGTTTAAACCATGATATCTGTGCAAGATTTCAGTATATTCCTCGTTGCATTACTGGTATGTATGTTCGTGCTTGTACCTTTGAGAGACAGATATAGGAGGATGCATTGGGTGACAACAACAACTACCATTCCAGTTCATGCTCACCACGCTGGTTGGTTCCTCCACCATTGCACCTACTAGAGCAGCCGCACCTCGGATTATGAGCGCGATATCATCTCAAGAGTATGGTACATTGTTAACGTCCGTACCTACATCAGCTACATCTTTGCGACAAGGTAACAATAAAGGTATTGATGATATAACTTCACATGAGAATGATGCATGCCTAGTTAACTTGAATGCGCCATGTATTGAGTTACCTGTTGATTTGATCACACCACCTATTTTAGAGAATCTTGTTACTGTCGTGAATGCGTCATGTGATCAAACAACTGAAATATCAATAATTTTGAGTGCACCCATTGAATTAACTGTTGATGCAAAAGAACCAGTGTTTAATCATTTTGATATGACCTCCAATCTTGGTGATGTTTCTGTGTCCAATGACTTATTGCATATTTGCTTATTTAAGCATGTTGTAGCTTGTAAATTTGATGCAAGTAAGGTTTATTCACCAAACTTGGGATGGTTTAATGATGAACATTGCCAATCTTTTGAAATGAATAAGAGCTTCACTTATATGTGCAAACTGAGTTGCAATATTTTTGTGCCTTCTACTTCTTGTGATAATTTTTTGGCTTTAGATTTTAGGAACTATGAAAGTTACTCATGTATACATGTGTCATATGTGCAAAAATCAAGGGAAGTTAAAATGGATGACATATACATATACAACATGTACACCCTATCTCTTTTGTTATCCACATTTCAGATTAAGCAACGCCGAGGACGGCTTTGTTTTCAAAAAGGGGAGGATGATGAGGACATGACTACCTTGGATACGACCAAAAATATTGCATACATGCATATTTGTCAGGTGATTTCTAATGCAAACTATTCAATAATCTATTTATGTTATCCAGAACAAAAATACTTCACACACTTTTGTGTTTTGTCTAATTGCAGGTGTATGAGACATTTGTACAATCCACATATGAAGATAAGGGAAAAGGAGAAGTTTAGGTTCTGTTCAAAAAGTCCTCTCACGTCATTTTTGGGCCAAGAGAAGATAGAGTCCAAGTCTCTCACGTTCTACATTCAGATTCGAACTGCATAGACATATCTGACTCAAAACGTCAACAACTTTTTCATACGGACTCCAAATTGGGTGATTCTTTTTTGTTGGAAAGTAGATTCCGTGCTCTTTCCAACCCAATTGGAATCACCTTCAAATTCGTCTGGAGCATTGAGATATCGACGAAACAATCTGACGCTGTAGCAGAATCTGAGTCAAACAACAAGTCCAAAGGTGTTGCACCACCTCCACTTGGGCCCATGAGCCTTGTATGACCTAGGGTTAGTTTTAGGCTGCCTTGGGACGTCCTCCCACCTCCTTGGCCGCCACTCCTTGCTCCTATATAAGTAGATCCATCTAGTAGCTTTTTCCTTGGGATTTGTTTAGTTAAAAGTTAGCCACTGCAACTTCGTGTACTTCATTTGTGTCCAACGACCAGACCAAGACCGCTTACGGATCCCCATCATTATCAATACTTCATATATATTCGCAATATTCAGATTGATTTATCATATTCTTGCTCGTTCTCCGATTGCTTGCAGGAATAGACCTTCGTGGTCAGGCTGACCGTGCTTCCGGCATCGTCAGTAACCTCAGGAGATTGGTTTAGCGATTGCTAAGGCGCAACATCGTGCACGTTTATAGTCGGATCGTCAAAGTCCCTGCCCTGTCAATATTGTCTTGCAATTTGGGCGTATACATAGATTAACGGGCAATGACCTGCCCTCTCACAGTTCACCCATTTTTGTAGATGAAAACATTAATTACTCAATCAAACCTCTAAGTAGGCTTTTTAAGATGAGTGCATAACCTTAAAACTTTGATCATTCATCATACATAGCCTTTTGGATATGATAATAGTAAATTGTATTAGCGGACTTGTCATGAAAAATACTTTCATATAATTATATAATTATCTTTTCGCGAACGCAGGAACTGGGCGACAGAAGGGGCTGGCGGTGGCGGCAGGCCTCGAGGCTGAGCCCTAGACGGCTAGACGCACAGCCGGCGCTCCCAGGCAGTCTACTAGTCCGGTCATCCAATCAGCCCTTCTTCATCTCTTCCGGCTCGGCTTCAGCTTCTTTCGGTAAGAAATCTCTCGAAATTAGCGCTAGGGATTCCTCATCTCTGAAGTCTGAAACTCTGAATAACTCATCGGGGCAAGGGGTTGATCAGGTCATGCGAGGTACCGTTCGATCTAATTATACATATCCATCGTATGCTATGAGAGTTCAAGGTCGGGGTTAGGGGTTAGGGCTTAAATTAATTTGGGAAAAATTCGTTGGGGAGATCATGAATTCATGATTAGAGAAACATTGTATGAACTTGTAGTTGTAGTTGATGCAAGTAGTTCTGTACTATGCAAAATAGATGCAAGTAGTTCTATACTGTGCGAAATTATAGCTCATTTACTTACTTGTGTTGTGTAACAACTAACTTCATTTTCTTATTTGGTATTTCCATTGGTATACAAACTTATGGAGTTGACTTTGATATTGCTGGTGTCCACGACATCCATTGATAGAGCTTTTTCAGAAATGACGATTATCAAGAATAAAGTCGGAGCAAGATCAATATTGAATGGCTCAACGACTAGATGATATGTTACACCAGGCGGGAGTTATTCAAGTTAGTTGATGATAAGGACATTATTCGAAAATTTACTGCAATGAGGACTCGAAAAGGGCATTTGCCTCGTGATTTTCTTTAGTGCACTATCAGTATGTACCATCCCACCATCTCTATTATTGCAAGTTTTCTATTTTAATATATTCACATCTCACAACTAAATTTCTTTCATTGCAAATCTCTTTTTTTGTCTTGTAGTGCCTTTTAGGACTTTGACAACATCGCGAGTTTACCTCTATGCAACACTAGTTATACGTCTTTCTTTTGGAAAAAATGAACAAGCGAGAGATGCTTTTGACTGTGGTGGATGAAATTTCGCAATGACATCCGGTGGCATCTAGTATGGATAGATTTACTTTTGTTGGCAACATGGCGAGTTTGCCTCTATGCAAGTCTACTTATATATCTTGTGTTGTCAAGTCTCAACTTTATTTGGTCCATCAAAGGGATATTGATATATTATATATTCGTTCACCTTAAAATTAAAATTTGTGGGATTAATATTGTTATGTTTTCACTTGATTACAAATTTGAATTTGTGGTTCAAAAGTTCGGTCCTATATTGTATGTTGTGTATTTAAATACCCGGATTTTGATTTCTAGATTATACACTTAGGATCAACTTGCCCAGACTCCACAAAAGTTCAGTCTCCGCCACTGGCGCCGAGCACCATTATTCACTGATAGATGGGGTCATACACATGGATAGGCCCGCATACGCATACTGTGACCGTGTCTCTGTGACTTGGCAGTGATATTACCTTCGAAAACATATATCACCGGATGCATAGAGTTGTACTAGAGTGTGACACGCGCCTTGCCGCGCCGTTTTTCGGTCATGATTTGATTTTTTTCACGGTCTACTACGGCTGGCTTGTTACATTTCACCTTGGTTAGGCTGATATGTAATTATGTTCGTGTTGTTGATTATGGATGTGATGTTTCTTTTTACCTGTATGGTCTTATTTAATTCAAACGGTATGTGGTCCATGGTGGAGATTGTTTTTGGGTGGATCGTTGTGATGTTGTTGCACATCACAGCATTGGTGTTCACCCAAGGTGTTTACGTGAGCCCCATGATAACCCGCGAGTGGGTTCATACCACCCCCCCCCCCCCCCCCCCACCCCCCACCCCACCGAAGCACACTCTTACGAACGGGCCCCATCAATGACCACACAAAGCCTCGAGGCACCATAGCTCAACATTCCTAGGGATCTCAGTAACTTAGGACTGTATTTTCCAGGATGCCCCTCTTATCCAATAATTCATCGCTACCGGTGTTTGAACAGAGTGCTAAATGATTCCACTTTTTCACAAAACATGCAACATTTGGCTACCACAACCTTCAGAGGAAGAGAATGGGAAGAAACAGCCAAAGAGAGGCGAACTTAGTTATCCAACAATTTAACGTTATATTGGATGCAGTAGCCAATAAAGGTAGTTATTGGGTGGAGCTAGAAAAAAGATAACCCTGATGCCCATGGTGGTGCAGCTGGGATTTTGAACCAGGGTGGTCAAATTGACACATTTGTTGCCACAAATACGATATGCAAACATACTAATATACAATCTAGCGCACAAATCAATAACATTGGCCGTTTACTCTAGTCCTAAACGTATTTCCGGTGTGTTTAGGTAGCGAGATTGTACATTTTTTTAAGGGTGAAGTATACGCAAAATCCTAGGGTGATCTGACCACTCCTTGACATTGACTGTATATATAATTTTGACGCTAGCAGTAATGTTTTTGATGAATCTTAGCTTTGTAACTCAACAAAACAAGCAACACATTGTGCAGGTAATAAGAGACGTCCATATTTATACCTAATTAATGATGACCCCATTCGCAAAATACTACAGTTGATCCAGGCAATGAAAACAATGTACTCCAGATCTCTACCTCGCTTTGGTTGTTTCTTCCAATTCTCTTCATGTAGGCCCATGCTCGCTAAGTCGCTAGACTTGCTAATCACCGCCAAAAATATCCCAATGTGTATCAGGGATTCAGGGTAGCTTCATGTAGGCCCGCCCCTATGACTAATCGAGTCATCGAACATGCGCATTTGGCCGGCAGCGGCACGAGCATGTCGGATGCACGGCCTTGAGCCACTCGACGATGCACTTCTCATGGAGCCCGTGCCCGCATGCCGGAAAGACGGCTTCCAGTTGACATCAAGTCGGCATAGCGCTTGGCTGACTGCAGGCGTTCTGCAGCAAGCAAGTGGGACAAGACGGTCAGTCTCAACGGCGGAGCCAGCGTAGAGCTATTGGGTTCAACTGAACCCAATGGATTTTGCCTAATTCGTGTGTATATATACGTATTTATGTGATATGAATCCAGTAAAATATTTTGGCTGACCCTAACAAACAAAATACACCTCACGTGGAACAAAGGGCCCAAAAGGAAAGAGCAAACATGCAGCCGCACGGGGCACGCCTCATTAATCGTCTGCTTACCCCTAAAAAAATTTGATCTTCTGCTTTTCTTAATCATTCCTCTGTTCGTGTCTCCAATTCCCATCTGGCTGTTCGTGTTGCTCGGCGACTCGGCCGCCGCCGCACGCACGTGGATGCAGATCGACATCTGCAACTATTGAATCCCGAAACTTGACGTAATTAAATTAAATTGCCGCATCTTCTCTCTCTTGTATATTTTCTATCTAGACTAATAGCTCAGTACAATAGCTATTGTTTTGCCCACGTCTTTTTCTAAAGAAAAATACTCCATGAACTTTGATTGATATAGTCTACGGAGCCGCATTTTTCGAAGGGAACTCGGTCACTAGATAAGACGTAGGCAAAGTGCATCAAATGTCACTGCAGCTAATTTCGCAAAGCTTACCATTCATGCAAAAATTAACTTAGATGAGTTGCCTTATAATCCGGATGATCGGAAGAAAATTTCAGAGTACACAAGAAATCCACAAAAGTAAGATGAGATTAGGCGCAAATATTTAATGAGGGGCCTTATAGGCCACCGTCTAATTTTGATTACCCACAGAGGAAGATTGGAGATACTCAACAGAGATTTAATCTAGATTGTTGATAAATATGGTCCTTGGCTTGAGTATAGTGATAAAGTGCATAAGGCCTTGTGTTTATGCTGCTACCTTTTCAAATATTACAATAAGGGACAAGCTGGGCTAGCGCATTTGCAATTAATGACTGGAATGGTTGGAACAAGAAAAACGGACTATATACCCATGATGCTAAGGCTAATGTTATTAGCTTTCATAATGCAATAGTAAAAAAGATGTGATGCTTTGATGAATCAAGTTCAGTCAATTCAGGTTGTTCTGATAAACAAACTGATCTTACAAAAAAGCAAAATCGAATCCGGCTTAATGCTTTCATTGATTCGGTAAGATACTTGTTGCATTAAGGCTTAAATTTCTGAGGCGATGACGAGTCAGAAGAGTAAAAAAATAAGGAAAGTTTTTAAGAGTTTGTACATACCTTGGTAAACTGATTCTTCTTAATAGTGTTCCGTCGTGTGTGGCGAATTTTGTAATGAATGATTGTAATAACATTATTAATTAATTAATATAGGGGGTTTCAAAAAATAAAAAATAAAATAAAGCTATGCGGAATGTAGTTATCGAGTGAACCCAATGGATAAATTTTCTGGCTCCGCCCCTGGTCAGTCTCCGCCGAGTACATGTGTCGGCCCACGAAGAACTCGGCAGCGCGGGCTTGCTGCTGGAGCTGATCTTCCGCCATCAGGAAGCGCACCCAATTGACTGCAGCAACACCACATGGCGGAGACGTCGCCGGAGAGCGAGGCGAAGAAGATCACAAAGCCGAGGCCGATCTGTGTCGCCAGGGCCTCAACATCGGCCTCCACGGCATCCTGCGCTGGAAGCCTGGGCTTGGTCGGCTCGCCTCCTTGAGGCGCCACCACCGCCTGTTGGTGAGCCCTAAGCCGGATGCCTGAGTCCCTCCTTTAGCAGGGAGACGAAGACCGAGTCCTTGTGATTCAGTATATCTTTCTTCGTCGTGCTACTGACGCTTTGTTCAAATGGTCTGGTTACTTGCAACTTTGGCGGCCGCTTAGCCGCCCCAGAGAGCGAGACACCATCACCTCCATCATCACACAGCTTCGTGCGATGGCTCTTTGGATGGCCCCGCCGCTACCTTCACCACCGCCTGAGCCAGATTAGCTCTTCTTCGTCATCGCCGCCGCCGCCGCCGTTTGTTGTCTGTGTGTTCCCTGTTGATTTGTTGGGCTTGTTGTGCTGTGCCCACAACTGAACCTGTGTTGTGTGCTGTGTTTCGTGCGTGTGTGTTGGACCTTCGCGCGGTGACGTTAGGTGTGTGTATGTTTCGGATGATTCCTTCTGGACTTTGCGCTTGGTGATTGCTTTATTTAAAAAGCAGGACGAAAGGCTTTTTCGGTAAGCACGGACCGCCGAACACCCAAATCCCTCTCCAGACACTAGACCTCGAACCGACTAAGATGCGTGTTCACACGGAACCCAGTACACACAACACGGACACGTGGACCCAGCTGCCATTCGTCGGTTCACCCCTCTCAAGTGTTGACCCACACAATTACCACACCACCGATTCATCAAGGGCTGCACAATCGTGGGAGCTTAGAGCATCTTCAGCCGCGCCCCTAGGAAGGCCTCCTCAGGCGATTTTCTCGCGCCGGCGCCGAAAAAACGGCCCAGTCGCGTCCTAGGAGCCCGATTTTCGCCGGCCTGGGCCGAAAACAGTGCCGGCGGACCCAGGCCGAACCCGGCGCGCCGGGGGGCGCCCGGGGGCGCCGGGGCGAGCTGTTTTGGCGCGAAAAAGCCGCGGGCCAGCCACGTCAACGACACGGCGCCTCGTCTTCCCCAAACGGCCTCGGTTCCCACGGGGAATCAATGGCAAGGCTGTCGCCGGTCAGCTTTGCCATTGATTCCTCACGGGCGGCGCGTCACGGGACGGCGAGCCAACGCCTCCCCTCCCTCGCACGTGTTCACACGGGCACGGCGCGGCTATATAGCCGGTGGCCTCACTCTCCCGTGCCCACATCAGCCCCGCCCCTCGCCGCCGCCCAACCCCTCCCTCTACCTCTCCCGAGCGCCACCGCCCAGCCCCTCCCTCTCCCTCTCTACCTCTCCCGAGCCCGTCGCCATGGCAGAACGTTTCCTTGGAGACGAGGCGGCGGCCAACGGCTTCGACCGCCGTTCGCTGCGCGAACATGAGTCCTGGCTCCTTTCCAGGCGAACATCCCGGCGCCGCCGGACATGCGCGCCGGGCCGGCGGGGTGGAGGCTCAGCGACGGGGGAGTGCCCGTTCCCCCGTTGCCCGACGCCGTGGCCAAGCCAAACTACTTCACCGAGGAGGTCGAGGTCGTCCGCGCCTCCCTCATCGACGCCCAGCTCTCCCTCCCCAAGTACGCCGCCGACAACCACGCGTCTTGGGCGGCATACTTCGAGCGTCGCAAGCGGCAACGGTTGGCGTCCACCAACGACGCGCCGGTGGTCGATGGCCAGAAGAACAGCGAGGGGCGCCACCTATGGTGGGGCGTCCCCGGCCGCACACTCGAGGGCGTGCTGACGCACCTCGAGGGCGGCAACAACCCGCCGTTGGCGTACCCGGCGAGGGCGGCCGCCCTGCTGCACCACCGACGCGCCAGGCCATGGGCGCCAAGGAGGTTCGGGTCCTCCTCCTCTTCTTCCTCCTCGCGCTCTTCCTCTCACTCCTCCGGTGCTCCGGCCCTGCTCGGCGTCAAGGCCGAGCCCGCGGCGGAGACGCCGCTCGGCCGGCGCACTCGCAGCGCCGGCATCGTCATCAACAAGGGTGGCTGGCGCGCCTCCTCGTTGGCTCCTCCTCCGCGCTTCGTCAAGCCAAAGACGGAGCCGGGGCTCGCGCCGGCGAAGAAGGAGCCGGCCACGCCGGTGAAGATGGAGCTCGACGACGACGACGCGGCCCTGGAATGGGCGCGCAGGGACTCCATAGCGATGGAGAAGGAGCGCCTGGAGAAGGCGAAGGAGCACTAGTGCGCCGCCCTGCGCCGCTTCGCGGAGCGCCGACGCGGCCGCGACGAAGGCGGGGTCGTCGTCATCCGCAACAGCGACGACGACGACGCGCCAACGCCACCAGCCCGCATTGGCGACGCCTGTCAGGGGTCCACCAGGGACGGCCGCGTCAAGGAGGAGACGTCCAACGACGGCGGCGACGATGGCGGCGACGACGGCGACTACTCGGCGTTCAGCCAGTTTCTCTTTTAGTTTAGTTATTATCTATTTTGCTATGTAATGAAAACCGGCGAACATGCCTAATATATGCCTAAGTTTGCCGAAATTTATCATGTTTCGCCGAACTTCACCGAACTGTGCCGAAATTTGCTTTACAAATTTTATTTTCAAACGCGCCTGGGGGCGGCCCTGGGTCCGGCGGCTGGGGACCAACTCGCCCCCAGGCTCAATTTTTGCGCCGACTCACCTCCAGGCGGCGATTTTAGACGCCCCCTGGAGGGCCAACGGCTGGAGACGCTCTTAGTAACTGTACTGACTACTCCATATAGTAACTGTACTGACCCACAATTACCACACCACCGATTCACCAAGAGCTGCACAATCAAGGCACCTCAGCACAAGCTGACAATCGGCAGCTAAGCCTTCCGAGCGCCCGAACGGCATGGATCTACACAGAACATATACTTCTTCCGTCTTTTTTAGCCTATATATGAAGTTTGATCAATTAAGCTTTGTAAAGTTTGATTAACTTTATATTAAAAAATATCACGATTCACGATATGAAATCAATATTATCAGATGCACCATAAAATGTATTTTCACACTATATAGTTTTAGTATTATAGATGTTCATATTTTTCATATAATTTTGATCAAATTTTATGCGGTTTGACTTTGATCAAATTTTATACGCGGAGTAAAAAGAAATGAAGGGAGTAGAAACATATCAAATACTTAACCGAAGAGAAGGGGGGCGAATGGATCCGGACCGATCAAACTTTTTTTGAATATTAGCATTACTGCTAAATTCATTGAACCGGAGGAGAAGATTGATCCAGTTTATAAGGGAAACTGGACCCAAAAACTATACAAACGTTGCCTTTCGGCAAACAACACACACGTTCACACAAGCCACGGGTTGCTCTGACCGGATCCACCTCCAGGACGATGCCCCAAGAGGGAACGCGACGCCGGATAGTGCCGCCATCGTCTGGTCTAAAACTAGACCAAGGGTTTCCCCCGGAGCATGCCGGAAAGGTAAGGTGGGAGCAGCTACATATGCCTCCAACGAGGGCGCGACGCTAGAAGGCGCCGTCATCGACGACTCCGGCCACAACCGGAGTACGACTTTCGCCAGCCGTCTCACCTGCACAGTTCGAGCCCGGGATCTGATCAGCCTACACACCAAGCCACTATCCCTGGCTCCACGGCATACCGCACATCCTCGGCAAGCTCGGCATGCTTCCAAACCTAGCATCCGCGTCCCCCACTGGACGACGATGAAACCCCGCAGAGGCGCCATTCTTCTCCCATCGGAAGGATGCAACCCAGTAGCACATCATTCGTCTCCTCGAGGATGCAACACCTACGGGCCATTCATCTCCCGACGAAGGATGCAACAACTACAACGACACCATTCCTCTCCCCCAGCCACCACCATCTCGTCCTCCAACCTGCAGCAGCGTCGAGCTTTCGAACCACCGTCAGGAGGATGCAACACCGAGCAGAGTGCCATTCATCTCCCACATCTTCACTCGCATGACTAGTGGCCCGTTGTCACACCGACCACTGCAACCCTAGGCAACGAGATGTGTCGTGGATTTGTCACGGCAGATGTCCTCGTGAAAGGACTTAGTCGTGGAGCCATCGCAACGGGTTAGCTTAAAGGGGTTAAACCGGACAAAGGGACACGGGGAGTTTATACTAGTTCGGCCCCTTCGATGAAGGTAAAAGCCCACGTCTAGTTGTGATTGGTATTGCTAGGGTTTCAATGACCATGGAGCGAATCCGCTTTGACTGGCCCCCGAGTTGTTGTCTGTCCCTGAACCGCTGTCGGGTCGTCCCTTTATATACGTAGGTTGACGCCCGCCGGTTTACAGAGTCCCGAAGCCGGATCTTAAACATGTCCGGTCCGGTCTCTATACTTCCTATCTTACAATGCAAGTTACATAATAAGGTCGTTTTACATCTACAGGCCTTAATTCGCCTCTGGGCCTTGGGCCTTCGTAAAGCGCCATTATTCTTATGTCTTCATGGGCTTCTAATCTTCATAAAGTTAAACCGGCTATTCCTGGCCGGTTTACATCCAGTAGTAGTATCCCCAACATTAGGCCCTAGATTGGTTTGAACTTGTTCATGTCAATCTTCAATACTTAGAAAAATTCCTCCCTTTGCACCTTCGCATAGATCTTTGTAAACCGCCGTGACGTCATCTTCTAGTTTTGTAGTAAACCGCCGTGACGTCATCTTGTTCATGAAAGCCGAAGATACCCTTTATTAATGAGCTTCCAACAATCGAGGCAACAATCTCATTATCTATCCATCTTTTAGGCTCCTCGATTCCCGCGCCTGTCGCTTATCTTTTTACCCTTATAAATAGAGGCGGAGGGCCCCATTCTTTTCTTTCCATTGCCTCTTCATCCCTTGTTCTTCCTCGCGACGTCTCCGCAATCGAGCGCCGCCGCCATCATCAAGCCTCGCCTCTGCCTCACCGTCGGCCGCTGCATCGACCTGTTCGTACCAGAGCACCGCAGCGCACCTCCACTGCTTCTGCGGCTGCAGTAAGTCCTTTTCCCTCGCCCTCTATAGATCTGTCTAGGGTTTCTTTGTTCGTCGCAGTTCACCGAAGTTCATCAAGGTTCCGGTGCAGCTCTTCCCTATACCTCCTTAGTCCATGAATACAGAATCTCTTAGCTTGATATATTCCGCGTAATGGTTATCTTCCGCTACCACGACAAACCTTTGTGCATAAGAACTGATCTGAACTTTTACGAACTGCTTCGGGACCAACCCTTTTAGGTCAAAATATTTTTGCTTTCCTGTCTTTCAGTAGATCCAAAATATCCATGTCCCCTTGTGGAACCTGTTTTACCTTACCTAGCCGTTCTTGCCTTATATCTGTACCCTCTTTATCACTTCGGTGATTTACCTTTGTATAAGCAATCTGTCACATACCATTAGCCCTCTGGTAAACTGGAGGAGCCTTTTACCTCCTTTGTTATACTCCGGTTTAACAACATCTGTGTACCCTTGCTCCGATATTGCCTTGTCATTCATTTATTGTATTAGCCTCCGATTTATGCAATTTCACATATCTGTATATCTTTTATTCCATTGCATCTTGCGTACCACCATGAATGATTTGTAAACCGACATTTCTTTTTCAGCTTTTCGCTTCACAATGGCCAAACAATTTGCCGCTTGCAACTGGGCTCCTTCCCGGATCACCGAAGAACAGTTGAATGGAATGGTCAGCATTGGCACCTTGCCCAAGAAAACAGAAATTCAGTGGCGAGTTCCAGGAACGGAGAACCCTCCTACCCCAAGGCAGGGTGAGGTAGTGATCTTTGTCGACCACATAGGCCGTGGTTTCAAACCGCCCGGGTCTAAGTTTTTCCGAGATGTTCTTGCCAGTTTCCAACTCCATCCTCAGGATATCGGACCCAACTCGGTGTTCAATATATGCAACTTCCAAGTCTTCTGTGAAGCATACTTACAAGAAGAACCAACTGCTGAACTATTCCGGGACTTTTTTCATCTAAACCGTCGTACAAAGTTTGTAAATGGTCCCAACACTAAACTTGGTGGTGTCTCTATTCAAAAGCGGAAAGAAGTTGAATTCCCTCATGCCAAACTGCACTGCCACCCTAAGGAATGGAATCAAACTTGGTTCTATTGCAGACATACTTCTCCTGAAGATGAGAACCCTCTTCCAGGCTATCGTGAGCACCGGCTTTCCAACACTCATCCAATGCCTCAACGTTTAAGTTCTGCAGAACGGGCCAAATACGCCCCTCAACTCGCCAAACTCCGGGCTTTCATGGCCAACGGTTTAACATGCGTTGATTTTGTGCGTTGCTGGATTTCTTGGAGCGTCTTGCCACTAAGCCGCCGCCTCGGTTTAATGTGGGAGTATACTGGTGAAGTAGAAGACCCCTAACGCCACATCAACATTCAGATAACCGATGAAGAGGTCACATAAAGTGTTAAATTTTTTTTTGAATGAACCGGAATCAATCTGTCGCCAAACCGGCTTGAACCCCTTCTATACTCAAAATAAACCGCATGCTGTAAGCACTATGCTTCCTTTTATCTTTGGTATCTTTGAATTGTTCAACTTGTAAACTGTCTTCTGTTTGTGTATGAACAGGGTGATGATCCCTTCTGGAAGCGGAAATCCGCAGATAAAACGGCCAAGCCATCTGTAGATAAAGCGTCCAAGCCATCTCGTCCCAAAACCAAAGCCGTCAAGCGTACCTCAAAGCGGAAAACAGCTGACCGGATCAGCATGGAACTTGATGAAGATGCAGATGATCCGGAAGTTGAGGTAGAACTTGACTCACTTGGCTCCCTTTTTATGCACCTCATTAACAATGATCTTTATCAGGAGGACGTAGAAGGCAGCCAGGCTAACGATGTAGAGGTAATTACCCTTTCCTCCGGCTCAGACTCTATGCCAACACAAAAAACCCGTCAAGCAGTCCGGAAAGTAAGTTTTTCTCATCCTCTTGCTTACTTGGATCCAACATTTATTTTGAAGACACAACAGCATGAAGCTCGTCGGACAACCCGGCACAGTGGCCAACAGGTCACTTCGGCCGGTTTACCTGATACCCCGGCTCAGAAACACCGATCTGAGGTCTCTCCCACTTCTGACAATTCTTATCCCAAGGCAGGTTATTTCAGACAACCTCTTAATCCGTCTGATTCAAATTATTAGGTGACACCTTCCTCATCCTCTGGTGAATCAACAGCAACCCAACTCCCTCCTCTTAAAACTCTGGCTGGGTAAGCATTCAAACCCTTTCTTCAAATGTATTGCAAATCTTGAATAAGATGCTAAACCTTCTTTTAATTTTGTTTGTAGAGCCAAAGCTAGACCCAACAAGAAAGCTCGGTCAACAATCCGTCAGAAGACCAGGCTATTTTTGGAGAAGAGCAAATAGGTGAACCGGACCAAACTCATGAACCGGAGGGTCCTCATCCTGAAGCTACATTTGATGAACCGCCCCTTCAAGACCAGAATGTTGATGAACAACCAGAAGCTTCTCCTGCTATGCCTGACACTGAACCGGCAGCTCCAAACCATGCTAGTCCAGTGAAAGGCACTGAAACTACTAAAGGCCAAGGAGATGATGTTGTCATTACTAACATGGGCCACAACTCTCCTGGCCATCCTGTCATCTTGGCCCAACATAGTGCCAAAGAGGAGCGTGCTGCCAGGGAAAAGGGTAAATGGAGCACTGACTTATCAAGTTATGCTCATCTCAGTGCTGAAGAACTTCACTCCGGTTTTTTAAACTGTCTGCACTCAAAGCATGACTATGAAGCCGGTTTGGTAAATCTGATGAAGGAACGCTATGATGTATTTTCATCTCCTTTTATTTCTTGATTCCAAAGTTGAAACACTAGCCCAAGTAGCCCCAAGGGCCGTTTTATGATGTTAATCTTAAACCGGGACTTTGTAACACTTTAATCTTCTCCTACTGACTCTCAAAATGTCTAGTCTTTAGTGAAAACAAAACCGATACTTTACCAATGCAAATATGTAGCTTTCCTCAATGTAGCCCCCAAGGGCCGGTTTAGCTTTGCAAGGTAATCCGGGTCTTGAAATCCATGCGTCCGTTTTGAACAGATGTACATTAGCCCCCAAGTGTCAAAGATAATGCTTGCATTGTGATGGAGACTTATAAAAGATGTAGTGAATCAGAGTAAATAGGCATTAGCCCCCAAGTACGAAGTGCATAACTTGTTATACGCTTTGTAGTTTAGAAAATACATATCCTGTTGTTAACATATCTTCGCTGTTGCAGGCCGAGTTAAGCAATAGAGATGCCCGAACCGCTGATTTGCAAGAGAACGTAAAGTCCCAACAAGCAGAGGCTGTGAAAGCCAAAGAGGAGCTGACCAAAGCCCTGACAGCTATGGAAAAGCTAAAGGAGTCTTTTAACAAAGAACGTGCTGACTGGGAAACCGAGAAGGCTGGTTTAACCAAAAGAGCTGAGGATGCCGAAGCAGCCCTGAAGCCAGTTGTAGATGAACTAACTAGTTTGAAGCGGCAAATCAACACTATGACGTCCGCTGTATTTGGTAAGTATCTCCTTGTGCTATTTGTCCAATTCATGAGACCTTATTATTTACCAGTTGGCTGGTTTTAAACCGTGACATGCACTCATATTGCTCATCTGGGCACGGATATACAGATGAAGCTTAAAGCGGCTTATACCTTGATTGCACAGCTGTACTCTGGATCCCAGCGTGCTATTTGTGCTGCAGCTTACCATAAACCGGCGCCATCACTGATAAAAGAAACTCTTGAGAAGCTAGCCATGTTACCAACCCGGATTACCGAACTGAAAAAGGCAACCGCAAGAGCAGGAGCACTGACCGCATTAATCCGGGCCAAAGCATGGATTCCAGATCTTGAAGCGGACGACATCATTAAAGGATATCCAGGTGTAAAGGAGGATGGTTCAAACTTCGACAATGATGATCTCCGACGGCTGACCAAAGAAATGCGGCCAATAGCCAGCAAACTGGCAGAGGACACACACTTATCTCATTTCCAACCGGCTTACAACGCCGAAGGGAAGAGACAGCTTGCCAAAATCCATGAAGTCGAAGAACTTGTGCCTCCAATCCGTAAGCATACTTACGCTCCTGATATTAACCCCTCTAGCCTTATCCATGAAGAAGCCGTGTTTCAAGCTCTAACCGGAATCGATTGGTCAACGGTTGATTTCCAGTGTCTGGAGAGGGATGAAGAAGAAGTGATTGCACCAAATGACCCGCAACCGTCAAACCGTCCAGACGAAGCATCTTGAACCGGCAGCCGGTTTACCAGCTATTGTGTGCCAATGATTAAAAACAATTATTCAATTGGAGCCATTTTGAAGCTTTTTGTAATAGGATAGCAAAAACTCCATTATCTGTCATGCCATCGAGCATGTTTTGTGATGCTTTGATATTGTGAAAACTTGCTCCACTTTTGGGGATCTATTTATACATAGCCCATGATGACTGGTGTTCCTGGATACAAGAACTTAAAAGTGTCCTAGTGGTTTACCACTGGACGGGTCATGATGCCCAAGAATAGAGAATACTTGGCTGACCAACTGCTTGTATGAGAAAGGTGTAAAGACCAATCTAGAGCATTGATAACTCCGTCCTTAATTTGCCAGATTATGATAATAAACCGTAGAATATAATAAATACCGGGTTTTCCTTATAACGCTGGTCGATTTGTTAGTCAAAACCAGACTGGGTTAATAAACGCCGCATTATAACTGATCATGTACTGGCAACTTGTAGTGGAAAGCCAAGCCGTGTCAAGGACGCCGGTTTATCAGAAGATATTATGAACCTCAACAAAGGCGAAAAGCTTTGACAAATAAAACTAAAAAAGAACATGCGAGGCTTTTTAATAGCTGCCAGGCTCCAAATCGAGGCTTTTCATGGGCTGCCAGGCCGCTGAGTTAAACCATTTTGCAAAGCCTTTTTAAGACGGACCTCAATCTTTAACCAATCATCAATTTAACTTTGACAAGTTCAGGGTCCATGGGATTGACTTGTCAAACATTTGATGGGTCATACCAGGTGTACCTGGACGGAGTGGCTTACTTAAAGAGGCAGGATAACCCGGGGTTTTAGGTGAATACACCTGGCTTCCAAGCCTGACTTGATAGCCTATTACAAGGGTTCAAAACTCATTGTTCTTTGAGAAGCAACGAGCCCCCAGGTAATATGTGAGCTGTGCTCGGTGGTTACCTATGTTTTAGCTGTGCTTAATGCAACAGACTCTCTTTGGTTCCACATAATTTCCTTTTGGGCTTAACGCCTATCAAGAGGTGTAGCTATGGTGTGACAACAACCAAGACCCCTAGTGATATCCTTTTGTGGTTTCAAACTGATCAAGAGGTGTAGCTATAATTCATATATGACCAAGCCCCTAGTGATTCTCTTTATATCCGTGCGGTTGCAGAGACCGGTTTAACAAAAAACTCCGCGTTGTCAATAGAAACTCTTGT
Organism: Triticum aestivum; assembly: GCF_018294505.1. Classification (NCBI taxonomy): domain Eukaryota; kingdom Viridiplantae; phylum Streptophyta; class Magnoliopsida; order Poales; family Poaceae; genus Triticum; species Triticum aestivum. The sequence goes on along the minus strand of NC_057806.1, from coordinate 326,334,009 downwards.
AAGCACACATATGATGTAAAAAGAACAGAGACCCCGCTTTATTCGAGGCTCCGGTTTATTATATAATATATACATTGTCATAAATATGTACATATGAAGAGCCTGTGGCTCAAGTATAGTAAGGCTGAAGAAGAGCTATATTCCACGGCCGCTTGGTCTCCTACTCTGATTTACGTGAGTCTTTGTGCTCTCGAACATCAATGAGGTAGTATGACCCGTTGTGCAGATTCTTGCTGACCACGAAGGGTCCTTCCCAAGGTGGGGATAACTTGTGCATATCAGTCTGATCCTGGATGAGCTGGAGCACCAAATCGCCCTCTTGAAAGGTTCTAGTCTTAACCCGACGGCTGTGATAACGTCGGAGATCTTGTTGATAAATCGCCGAACATGCTGCTGCAAGATCACGCTCCTCATCTAACAAGTCCAGTGAATCCTGACATGCTGTCTCATTATCAGCTTCAACATAAGTTGCCACACGGGGCGAGTCGTGACATATGTCACTAGGAAGAACTGCCTCCGCTCCATAAACCATGAGAAAGGTGTGTAACTCATAGATCTGTTGGGTGTGGTGTTGATGCTCCATAACACAGAAGGTAATTCCTCCACCCAACAACCCGGTGTCCGCTTCGAAGGAACCATAAGCCGGGGTTTAATACCTCTCAAAATTTCTTAATTTGCCCTCTCCGCTTGACCATTAGATTGGGGGTGAGCCACCGATGCTATATCAAGCCGGATGTGGTCATGTTGGCAAAATTCCTCCATCTCTCCCTTTGAAAGATTAGTACCATTATCAGTTATAATACTGTGTGGAAAGCCAAACTGGAATATCACCTTTTTGATGAACTGAACCGCTGTGGCCGCATCACACTTACTGACTGGCTCTGCTTCCACCCATTTGGTGAACTTGTCCACTTCCACTAATAAGTGGGTCTTTTTGTCCTTGGAGCGCTTAAAGGCTCCAACCATATCAAGCCCCCAAGTCACAAACGGCCATGTTATTTGAATCATCCTCAACTCCTGAGCCGGAATATGAGCACGGCGTGCAAATTTTTGACAACCTTCACATCGTTTGACTAAATCCTCAGCATCAGCATGTGTTGTTAACCAATAGAAACCGTGGCGAAAGCCACCAAAGACTTTGAACCGGCGTGGTGACCACAATCACCTTCATGGATTTCTCGCAAAATCTCACAACCCTCTTGAGGAAAAACACAATGCTGAATTGCTCCTGAGACGCTGTAACGATGTAATTTTCCATTGAGTATAGTCATCGATTTGGAACGCCGGATTATCTGCTGGGCCGAGGTTTCATCCTCTGGTAACTCGCCCCGGTTCATGTAAGCCAGGTATGGGATTGTCCAATCCGGTATGACATGCAAAGCTGCCACCAATTGAGCCTCCGGGTCAGGAATAGCCAACTCTTCCTCTGTTGGTACCTTGACCAACGGATTATGCAGCACGTCAAGAAAGACATTTGGTGGGACCGGTTTACGTTGAGAACCAAGGCGACTTACAGCGTCCGCCGCTTCGTTCTTTCGCCGGTCTATATGATCCCACTGATAACCCTTGAAGTGACCAGCCACTGTGTCTACCTCTCGTTGATATGCAGCCATGAGTGGGTCTTTAGAATCCCAAGTGCCAGATACCTATTGAGCCACCAGATCTGAATCCCCAAAGCACTTAACCCGGCTTAAGTTCATCTCTTTTGCCATCCGAAGACAGTGGAGTAAGGCCTCATATTCAGCTGCATTGTTAGTACAAGGGAACATTAAACGGATGACATAACAAAACTTGTCACCTCGTGGGGACGTTAGTATGACTCCAGCCCCCGAGCCCTCCAACTGTCTAGATCCATCAAAGTGAATAGTCCAATATGTGTTATCTGGCTTGTCCTCTGGTGCCTGCAATTCTGTCCAATCATTGATGAAGTCCACGAGTGCTTGGGATTTAATTGCTGTGCGAGGTATGTATTCGAGCTCGTGAGGTCCAAGCTCAATAGCCCATTTGGCAATCCGGCCAGTTGCTTCTCCATTTTTAATGATATCTCCCAGAGGGGCTGAACTGACCACTGTGATAGGATGACCCTGAAAATAATGTTTAAGCTTCCGGCTTGCCATAAACACTCCATACCCCAGCTTCTGCCAATGTGGATACCTCTGCTTTGACTCAATGAGCACCTCACTGATATAATAAACCAACCGTTGAACCAGATATTCCTTGCCAGCATCCTTGCGTTCCACCACAATAGCCACGCTAACAGCTCGGGCATTAGCAGCCACATATAGCAACAACGTCTCTTTATCGATCGGGGCTGCAAGCACAGGCGGTTCAGCTAACTGCCTCTTCAGATCCTCAAACGCTTTATCAGCTGCCTCGCTCCAGACAAAATCATCTATTTTCTTAAGCATCTGATATAAAGGGATGGCCTTCTCCCCAAGACGACTGATAAACCGGCTCAAAGCCGCAATCCGGCCGGCCAAACATTGAACGTCATTGATACACGCCGGTTTAGCCAAAGAAGTAATTGCTGATTTTTTTCCGAATTAGCCTCAATGCCTCTATTTGATACCATAAAACCCAAGAGTTTGCCTGTCGGGACACCAAAGACACACTTTTCCGGATTGAGCATCATCTTGTAAACCCGGAGGTTGTCAAAGGTTTCTCTTAAATCATCTATCAATGTTTCCTCCTTCCTAGACTTTATCACAATATCATCCACATATGCTAAAGGAAATATGCCCTAGAAGCAATGATAAAGTTATTATTTATTTCCTTATATCATGATAAATGTTTATTATTCATGCTAGAATTGTATTAACTGGAAACATAATACATGTGTGAATACATAGACAAACAGAGTGTCACTAGTATGCCTCTACTTGACTAGCTCGTTGATCAAAGATGGTCATGTTTCCTAACCATAGACATGAGTTGTCATTTGATTAACGGGGTCACATCATTAGGAGAATGATGTGATTGAGTTGACCCATTCCGTTAGCATAGCACTTGATCGTTTAGTTTGTTGCTATTGCTTTCTTCATAACTTATACATGTTCCTATGACTATGAGATTATGCAACTCCCGTTTACCGGAGGAACACTTTATGCGCTACCAAACGTCACAACGTAACTGGGTGATTATAAAGGTGCTCTACAGGTGTCTCCGAAGGTACTTGTTGGGTTGGCGTATTTCAAGATTAGGATTTGTCACTCCGACTGTTGGAGAGGTATCTCTGGGCCCTCTCGGTAATGCACATCACTTAAAGCCTTGCAAGCATTGCAACTAATGAGTTAGTTGCGGGATGATGTATTACGGAACGAGTAAAGAGGCTTGCCGGTAACGAGATTGAACTAGGTATTGAGATACCGACGATCGAATCTCGGGCAAGTAACATACCGATGACAAAGGGAACAACGTATGTTGTTATGCGGTCTGACCGATAAAGATCTTCGTAGAATATGTGGGAGCCAATATGAGCATCCAGGTTCCGCTATTGGTTATTGACCGGAGACATGTCTCGGTCATGTCTACATAGTTCTCGAACCCGTAGGGTCCGCACGCTTAAAGTTTCGGTGACGATTGTATTATGAGTTTATGTGATTTGATGTACCGAAGATAGTTCGGAGTCCCGGATGAGACCAGGGACATGACAAGTAGTCTCGAAATGGTCGAGACGTAAAGATCGATATATTGGATGACTATATTCGGACATCGGAAAGGTTCCGAGTGATTCGGATATTTTCGGGGGTACCGGGGAGTTACGGGAATACGAGGAAGAAGTAATGGGCCTCATGGGCCAAGTGGTGGAAGAGAGGAGGCAGGGCGCGTGGCCCCCCTAGCCCAAACCGAATTGGACTAGGGGGCCGGCCCCCCTTTCCTCCTTTTCCTCCTTCTCCTTCCTTCTCCTTCTCCTCCTTCCTTTCCTCCTCCTAGTAGAAGTAGGAAAGGGGAGTCCTACTCCTACTAGGAGGAGGACTCCTCCTCCTGGCGCGCCCATAGAGGGCCGGCCGGCCTCCCCCCTTGCTCCTATATATACAGGAGCAGGGGGCACCTCTAGACACACAAGTTGATTAGTTGATCTCTCCCAGCCGTGTTTGGTGCCCCCCTCCACCATATTCCACCTCGGTCATATCTTAGCGGTGCTTAGGCGAAGCCCTGCGTCGGTAGCAACATCATCACCGTCACCACGCCATCGTGCTGACGGAACTCTCCCGTGAAGCTCTGCTGGATCGGAGTTCGCGGGACGTCATCGAGCTAAATGTGTGCTGGACTCGGAGGTGCCGTGCGTTCGGTACTTGGATCGGTTGGATCGTGAAGACGTACGACTACATCAATCGCGTTGTGCTAACGCTTCCGCTTTCGGTCTACAAGGGTACGTGGACAACACTCTCTCCTCTCGTTGCTATGCATCACCATGATCTTGTGTGTGCGTAGGATTTTTTTGAAATTACTACGTTCCCCAACAGTGGCATCCGAGCCTGGTTTTACGCGTTGATGTTATATGCACGAGTAGAACACAAGTGAGTTGTGGGCGATATAAGTCATACTGCTTACCAGCATGTCATACTTTGGTTCGGCGGTATTGTTGGATGAAGCAGCCCGGACCGACATTACGCGTACGCTTATGCGAGACTGGTTCTACCGACGTGCTTTGCACACAGGTGGCTGGCGGGTGTCAGTTTCTCCAACTTTAGTTGAATCGAGTGTGGCTACACCCGGTCCTTGCGAAGGTTAAAACAGCACCAACTTGACAAACTATCGTTGTGGTTTTGATGCGTAGGTAAGAACGGTTCTTGCTAAGCCCATAGCAGCCACGTAAAACTTGCAACAACAAAGTAGAGGACGTCTAACTTGTTTTTGCAGGGCATGTTGTGATGTGATATGGTCAAGACGTGATATAAGTTGTTGTATGAGATGATCATGTTTTGTTGAAGTTACCGGCAACTGGCAAAAGCCTTATGGTTGTCTCTCTATTGCATAAGATGCAAGCGCCAAATACCTGCTTTACTTTATCGCTATGCGATAGTAATAGTTGCAAGAGCAATAGTTGGCGAGACGACCATGTGACAGCACATTGATATAGATCAAGATGATGGAGATCATGGTGTCATGCCGGTGACGAAGGAAATCATGACGATGCTTTGTAGATGGAGATCAAAGGCACAAGATGATGATGGCCATATCATGTCACATATTTTGATTGCATGTGATGTTTATCTTTTATGCATCTTATTTTGCTTAGTTCGACGGTAGCTTTATAAGATGATCTCTCACTAAATTTCAAGATAAAAGTGTTCTCCCTGAGTATGCACCGTTGCCAAAGTTCGGCGTGCCCAGACACCACGTGATGATCGGGTGTGATAAGCTCTATGTCCATCTACAACGGGTGCAAGCCAGTTTTTGCACTCGCAGAATACTCAGGTTAAACTTGACGAGCCTAGCATATGCAGATATGGCCTCGGAACACTAAGACCGAAAGGTCGAGCGTGAATCATATAGTAGATATGATCAACATATTGATGTTCACCATTGAAAGCTACTCCATTTCACGTGATGATCGGTTATGGTTTAGTTGATTTGGATCACGTGATCACTTAGAAGATTAGAGGGATGTCTTTCTAAGTGGGAGTTCTTAAATAATATGATTAATTGAACTTAAATTTATCATGAACTTAGTCCTGGTAGTATAAGCATATCTATGTTGTAGATCAATAGCTCGCGTTTAGCTCCCATATTTTATTTTTTATATGTTCCTAGAGAAAACTAAGTTGAAAGGTGTTAGTAGCAATGACGCGGATTGGATCCGTGATCTGAGTTTTATCCTCATTGCTGCACAGAAGAATTATGTCCTTGATGCACCGCTAGGTGACAAACCTATTGCAGGAGCAGATGCAAATGTTATGAACGTTTGGCTAGCTCAATATGATGACTACTTGATAGTTTAGTGCACCATGCTTAAACGGCTTATAATCGGGACTTCAAAAACGTTTTGAACGTCATGGACCATATGAGATGTTCCAGGAGTTGAAGTTAATATTTCAAGCAAATACCCGAGTTGAGAGATATGAAGTCTCCAACAAGTTCTATAGCTAAAAGATGGAGGAGAATAGCTCAAGCAGTGAGCATGTGCTCAGATTGTCTGGGTACTACAATCGCTTGAATCAAGTGGAAGTTAATCTTCCAGATAAAATAGTGATTGACAGAAATCTCTAGACACCATCACCAAGTTAGTAGAACTTCGTGATGAACTATAGTATGCAAGGGATGACGAAAACAATTCCCAAGCTCTTCGTGATGCTGAAATCGACGAAGGTAGACATCAAGAAAAGCATCAAGTGTTGATGGTTGACAAGACCACTAGTTTCAAGAAAAGGGCAGAGGGAAGAAGGGGAACTTCAAGAAGAACGGCAAGCAAGTTGCTACTCAATTGAAGAAGCCCAAGTCCGTACCTAAGCCTGAGACTAAGTGCTTCTACTGCAAAGGGACTGATCACTGCAAGCGGAACTACCCCAAGTATTTGGCGGATAAGAAGGATGGCAAACTGAACAATGCTATATTTGATATACATGTTATTGATGTGTACTTTACTAGTGTTTATAGCAACCCCTCGGTATTTGATATTGGTTCATTTGCTAAGAGTAGTAACTCGAAATGGGAGTTGCAAAATAAACAGAGACTAGTTAAGGGTGAAGTGACGATGTGTGTTGGAAGTGGTTCCAAGATTGATATGATCATCATCGCACACTCCCTATACTTTCGGGATTAGTGTTGAACCTAAATAAATGTTATTTGGTGTTTGCGTTAAGCATAAATATGATTGGATCATGTTTATTGTAATACGATTATTCATGTAAGTTAGAGAATAATTGTTGTTCTGTTTACATGAATAAAACCTTCTATGGTCATACACCCAATGAAAATGGTTTGTTGGATCTCGATCGTGGTAATACACATTTTCATAATATTGAAGCCAAAAGATGCAAAGTTAATAATGATAGTGCAACTTATTTGTGGCACTGCCGTTTAGGTCATATTGGTGTAAAGCGCATGAAGAAAATCCATGCTGATGGGCTTTTGGAATCACTTGATTATGAATCAGTTGATGCTTGCGAACCATGCCTCATGGGCAAGATGACTAAGACTCCGTTCTCCGGAACAATGGAGCGAGCAACAGATTTGTTGGAAATCATACATACTGATGTATGTGGTCCGATGAATAGTGAGGCTCGCGGCAGGTATCATTATTTTCTGATCTTCACAGATGATTTGAGCAGATATGAGTATATCTACTTGATGAAACACAAGTCTGAAATATTTGAAAAGTTCAAAGAATTTCAGAGTGAAGTGGAGAATCATCGTAACAAAAATAAAAATTTCTACGATATGATCGCAGAAGTAAAATATTTGAGTTACGAGTTTGGCCTTCAGTTAAAACAATGTGAAATAGTTTCACTACTCACGCCACCTGGAACACCACAGTGTAATGGTGTGTCCGAACGTCGTAACCGTGCTTTATTAGATATGGTGCGATCTATGATGTCTCTTACCGATTACCACTATCGTTTTGGGGTTATGCATTAGAGACAGCTACATTCACGTTAAATAGGGCACCATCTAAATCCGTTGAGACGACGCCGTATGAACTGTGGTTTGGCGAGAAACCTAAGCTGTCGTTTCTTAAAGTTTGGGACTGCGATGCTTATGTGAAAAAGTTTCAACTTGATAAGCTCGAACCCAAATCGGAGAAGTAAATCTTCATAGGATACCCAAAAGAAAATGTTGGGTACACCTTCTATCACAGATCCGAAGGCAAGATATTCATTGCTGAGAATGGATCCTTTCTAGAGAAGGAGTTTCTCTCGAAAGAAGTGAGTGGGAGGAAAGTAGAACTTGATGAGGTAACTGTACCTGCTCCCTTATTGGAAAGTAGTTCATCACAGAAATCTGTTCCTGTGACTACTACACCAATTAGTGAGGAAGCTAATGATGATGATCATGTAACTTCAGATCAAGTTACTACCGAACCTCGTAGGTAAACCAGAGTGAGATCTGCACCAGAGTGGTACGGTAATCCTGTTCTGGAAGTCATGTTACTAGACCATGACGAACTTGCGAACTATGAGGAAGCGATGATGAGCCCAGATTCCGCGAAATGGTTTGAGGCCATGAAATCTGAGATGAGATCCATATATGAGAACAAAGTATGGACTTTGATTGACTTGCCCAATGATCGGCGAGTCATTGAGATTAAATGGATCTTCAAGAGGAAGACGGACGCTGATAGTAGTGTTACTATCTATAAAGCTAGAATTGTCGCAAAAGGTTTTCGACAAGTTCAAGGTGTTGACTACGATGAGAGTTTCTCACTCGTATCTATGCTTAAGTTTGTCCGAATAATGTTAGCAATTGCCGCATTTTATGAAATCTGGCAAATGGATAAACAAAACTGCATTCCTTAATGGATTTATTAAAGAAGAGTTGTATATGATGCAACCAGAAGGTTTTGTCAATCCTAAAGGTACTAACAAAATATGCAAGCTCCAGCAATCCATCTACGGACTGGTGTAAGCATCTCGGAGTTGGAATATACGCTTTGATAAGTTAATCAAAGCATATAGTTTTATACAGACTTGCGGTGAAGCCTGTATTTACAAGAAAGTGAGTGGGAGCACTACAGCATTTCTGATAAGTATATGTGTATGACATATTGTTGATTGGAAATAATGTAGAATTATTCTGCAAAGCATAAAGGAGTGTTTGAAAGGAGTTTTTCAAAGAAAGACCTCGGTGAAGCTTCTTACATATTGAGCATCAAGATCTATAGAGATAGATCAAGACGCTTGATAAGTTTTCAATGAGTACATACCTTGACAAGTTTTTGAAGTAGTTCAAAATGGATCAGTCAAAGAAAGAGTTCTTGCCTGTGTTACAAGGTGTGAAATTGAGTAAGACTCAAAGTCCGACCACGGCAGACGATAGAGAGAGAATGAAAGTCATTCCCTATGCCTCAGCCATAGGTTCTATAAAGTATGCCATGCTGTGTACCAGTCCTATTGTATACCCTGCCCTGAGTTTGGCCAGGGAGTACAATAGTGATCTAGGAGTAGATCACTGGACATTGGTCAAAATTATCCTTAGTGGAATAAGGATATGTTTCTCGATTATGGAGGTGACAAAAGGTTCATCCTAAAGGGTTACGTCGGTGCAAGTTTCGACACTAATCCAGATGACTCTAAGTCTCAATCTGGATACATATTGAAAGTGGGAGCAATTAGCTAGAGTAGCTCCGTGCAGAGCATTCTTGACATAGAAATTTGCAAAATACGTACGGATCTGAATATGGCAGACCCGTTGACTAAACTTCTTTCACAAGCAAAACATGATCACACCTTAGTTCTCTTTGGGTGTTAATCACATAGCGATGTGAACTAGATTATTGACTCTAGTAAACCCTTTGGGTGTTGGTCACATGTCGATGTGAACTATGGGTGTTAATCACATGGTGATGTGAACTATTGCTATTAAATCACATGGTGATGTGAACTAGATTATTGACTCTAGTGCAAGTAGGAGACTGAAGGAAATATGCCCTAGAGGCAATGATAAAGTTATTATTTATTTCCTCATATCATGATAAATGTTTATTATTCATGCTAGAATTGTATTAACCGGAAACATAATACATGTGTGAATACATAGACAAACAGAGTGTCACTAGTATGCCTCTACTTGACTAGCTCGTTGATCAAAGATGGTTATGTTTCTTAACCATAGACATGAGTTGTCATTTGATTAACGGGATCACATCATTAGGAGAATGATGTGATTGACTTGACCCATTCCATTAGTATAACACTTGATCGTTTAGTTTGTTGCTATTGCTTTCTTCATAACTTATACATGTTCCTATGACTATGAGATTATGCAACTCCCGTTTACCGGAGGAACACTTTGTGCGCTACCAAACGTCACAACGTAACTGGGTGATTATAAAGGTGCTCTATAGGTGTCTCTGAAGGTACTTGTTGGGTTGGCGTATTTCAAGATTAGGATTTGTCACTCCGACTGTCGGAGAGGTATCTCTGGGCCCTCTCGGTAATGCACATCACTTAAAGCCTTGCAAGCATTGCAACTAATGAGTTAGTTGCAGGATGATGTATTACAGAATGAGTAAAGAGACTTGCCGGTAACGAGATTGAACTAGGCATTGAGATACCGACGATCAAATCACGGGCAAGTAACATACCGATGACAAAGGGAACAACGTATGTTGTTATGCGGTCTCACAGATAAAGATCTTCGTAGAATATGTGGGAGCCAATATGAGCATCCAGGTTCCGCTATTGGTTATTGACCGGAGACATTTCTCGATCATGTCTACATAGTTCTCGAACCCGTAGGGTCCGCACGCTTAAAGTTTCAGTGACGCTTGTATTATGAGTTTATGTGATTTGATGTACCGAAGGTAGTTCGGAGTTCCGGATGAGATCGGGGACATGACGAGTAGTCTTGAAATGGTCGAGACATAAAGATTGATATATTGGACGACTATATTCGGACATAGAAAAGGTTCCGAGTGATTCGGGTATTTTCAGGGGTACCAGGGAGTTACGGGAATACGAGGAAGAAGTAATGGGCCTCATGGGCCAAGTGGTGGAAGAGAGGAGGCAGGGCACGCGCCCCCCCTAGCCCAAACCAAATTGGACTAGGGGGCCGGCCCCCCTTTCCTCCTTTTCTTCCTTCTCCTTCCTTCTCCTTCTCCTCCTTCCTTTCCTCCTCCTAGTAGGAGTAGGAAAGGGGAGTCCTACTCCTACTAGGAGGAGGACTCCTCCTACTGGCGCGCCCATAGAGGGCCGGCCGGCCTCCCCCCTTGCTCCTTTATATACAGGGGCAGGGGGGCACCTCTAGACACACAAGTTGATCAGTTGATCTCTCCCAGCCGTGTGCGGTGCCCCCCTCCACCATATTCCACCTCGGTCATATCGTAGCGGTGCTTAGGCGAAGCCCTGCATCGGTAGCAACATCATCACCGTCACCACACCGTCGTGCTGACGGAACTCTCCCGTGAAGCTCTGCTGGATCGGAGTTCGCGGGACGTCATCGAGCTGAACGTGTGCTGAACTCGGAGGTGCCGTGCGTTCGGTACTTGGATCGGTCGGATCGTGAAGACGTACGACTACATCAATCGCGTTGTGCTAACGCTTCCACTTTCGATCTACGAGGGTACATGGACAACACTCTCTCCTCTCGTTGTTATGCATCACCATGATCTTGTGTGTGCGTAGGAATTTTTTTGAAATTACTATGTTCCCCAACATATGCATGAACATTACGCCCAATCTACTTATGAAGACAATTCTGAACACAGCGTTGATAAGTCGCCTGGGCACTTTTGAGCCCAAAGGGGATAGAGACATATCAGAAGGCTCCAAAGGGAGTTATCAATGATGTCTTCTCCTGGTCCTTAACTGCCATTTTGATCTGATAATAACCAGAATAATCGTCTAGAAAACACAAACGGTCACAACCCACCGTAGCATCAATGATCTGATCAATACGAGGGAGGGCAAAGGGTTCTGCAGGGCAAGCTTTGTTCAAGTCTGTGTAATCCACACACATACGCCAAGTGTCGTTTTTCTTAAGGACCAGCACCGGATTAGCCAACCATTCTGGGTGAAAGACCTCCTCGATAACCCTGCGGCCAACAACCGAGCTACCTCCTCACCAATAGCCTTGCGCCTTTCTTCATTGAAGCGGCGGAGAAACTGCCGGACCGGTTTAAACTTAGGATCAATGTTAAGTGTGTGCTCAGCAAGTTCCCTCGGTACACCTGGTATGTCAGAAGGTTTCCATGCAAAGATGTCCCGGTTCTCACGGATGAACTCGATGAGCGCGCTTTCCTATTTGGGATCCAGGTTAGCACTGATGCTGAACTGCTTGGATGAATCGCCAGGAACAAAATCAACCATCTTAGTATATGTGGCCGATTTAAACTTCAACGCCGGATCGTGTTCCGTAGTTGGCTTTTTCAAAGAGGTCATATCCGCCGGATCAACTTGGTCTTTATAAAACTTCAGCTCCTCCGTGGCACAAACCGACTCAGCATAAGCCGCATCACCTTCCTCACATTCCAAAGCGATCTTCCTGCTCCCGTGTACTGTGATGGTCCCCTTATGACCTGGCATTTTAAGCTGTAGATAAACATAACACGGCCTCGCCATGAACTTAGCATAAGCCGGTCGCCCAAACAAAGCGTGATATGGACTTTTGATTTTCACCACCTCAAAAGTTAATGTTTCTGACCTTGAATCATAGTCATCTCCAAAAGCCACCTCTAAGGCTATCTTGCCCACTGGATATGCAGACTTGCCAGGCACCACACCGTGGAAAACAGTGTTTGACGGTTAAGACTCTTATCTGTCAACCCCATACGATGGAAGGTATCATAATATGGAATGTTGATACTATTTCCCCCATCCATGAGTACCTTAATGAACTTATATCCCCCAACTTGAGGGGCCACCACTAGGGCCAAGTGATCCGGATTGTCAAACCGGGGTGGGTGATCCTCTCTACTCCACAAAATGGGTTGCTCAGACCAGCGCAAATACCGAGGCACCGCCGGTTCAACAGAGTTTACTGCCCTCTTGTGAAGCTTCTGATCACGCTTACACAAGCTAGTGGTAAAGACATGATATTGCCCACTATTTAGCTGCTTAGGATTTCTCTGGTAACCCGACTGCTGCTGTTGTTGGTTCCCCTAATGGTTGTAACCTCCTTGGTTGCCATGGTTCCCTTGATTACTGTGTCCGGTTTGATTGCCCTGAAATCCTGAACCGGAGCTGCCACCTCCGTAACCCGTCCCGTGGAAACCACCTCCTGAACCTCCGGGCGGGCCATTATCGTACTGAAACATATTGGAGTTCTTGAAATCCCGCATGATGTAACAATCCTTTCAAAGATGTGATGCTGGCTTCTCCTTTGATCCATGCTTTGGACAGGGTTGCTTTAATAAGCGCTCCAAACTGGGGCCTCAACCTCCACCCCTCTAGGGCTGCTTACCCTTACGACGCTGACCATTCTCCTGAGCATTGGTGTTAGCCACAAAGTCCAGACTGTTGTCGGCCTTGCGTTTACCATTGTTCCCATGGCCTGCCGGATTATGCTGCTGACCCTTGGTGTTGCCGTTCTTTTTTCCCTTTCCCTGGTTTGTCCTCCTCTGAGTCAGAGTCTTTGGTATTATCTGAATCGGCGTACTTAATCAAAGCGAGCGTAAGCGTTGACATATCATTGCAGTGGCGTTTGAGCCTTCCTAACTTCTGTTTGAGCGGCAGAAAACGACAATTGCCCTCCAACGTTAGCACGGCCATATCTGCATTGATACGATCCGATGAATGCAAAATAGCTGAGACCCGCTTTACCCAATGGGTCGTGGACTCCCCATCCTCTTGGACACAAGCGGCCAGACCCACAATTGACATGGGCTTCTTACAAGTATCTTTGAAGTTCTGGATAAACCGGTGCTTCAATTCGGCCCATGATCCAACAGAATTAGCTGGTAAGCTCTTCAACCAAGTAAGAGTTGTTCCTTCCAACATCATGGTGAAGTATTTAGCACATACTGCTTCATCCACATCTAACATCTCTATTGCCATCTCGTAGCTTTCAACCCATGCCTATGGTTGTAGATCGGCGGTGTAATTGGGTATCTTACGAGGTCCTTTGAAGTCCTTGGGCAGTCTCACATTACGCAAAGCGGGGGTGAGACACGACACCCCTATGGAACTGAATACCACACCTGGCTCTACTGAAGCGGTAGGGTGAACTGTAGTATGTTGACGGGCTCCGTGCAGAGTTGCTAACTCGGCCTCTCGACGTGCGCGACCATAATCCACCACATCCTACGCATTAGCACCTCCTCCTGCCGGGTTGTGCCCTCGCGACGAATTACGGCGACGTGCACTGCTTGACACGGCCGGTTCATCCTCAACGTGCCTGCTGTAACTCCGGCTTGGACGGGGAGTGGAATGAATCCTCTCACGACTGTGCGAATATGCCTGCTGCTGGTTTAGAGCTGTTTGAAGGAGATCTCTGGCCCGTCGTGCCTCAATCGCAACTGGTGATTCGCCGTCGGTTGGGAGGGCTGCCAATCATGAAGCGGCGGCCACAATGTTGTCCAACGGGTTGGAGTAATGCCCGGGAGGCGTTGGAACATACTTTGGCACAATGTTGTTCTGACGAGGCGGGTCCGTCGTGCGCGGCTGAACCGGCGCTCCTGTCCCTGGCGCCTCCCTCCGGTTTACTATTGGCTGGTTACTCGTTCCTGCTCCTGGCGTATTGAAGAGATTCCTTGGCTCATAACTCGGCGGGAGATGCGATCGGTATCTTATTCTCATGACTTCCTCTGAAGCATTCTGATCCAGCCTAAGCCGGTAGGCCTGAGCTTCCAACTCGGCCCGTTTTGTAGCTATCCTAGTGTTCTCTGCTGCTAGGTCCGCTTTAGCCTAAGTTAGCTGATCCTTTACCTTTGCGATCTCCGCGTTGTGCTGATCCCGGGCTGCTGCATCCACCTCTGCGGCCATCAATGTTGCCAAAGCGTCGAATAAGTCAGATAGAACTTGAGCCGGAGGTGCCGCAGAGCCCCCTGCCCCTGCTGGCGTGGCTGTTACCGAACCGAAGAGCATTGCTACGGGGGTCGATGAGTGGGGCGCTGATTGTGTACCGGCCATGAAGATAGCTGCCCGGTTTGGTAGATCTGGGGAGTCCGGAATACTGTTGCCCTCGGAACCTCCACTAATCCGGCCGTTCTGCAGCTGATAAAGCGATTCGGTCTCTCTAGAAGACTCATCGTTGGAGCAGACGACGGTTTCGCCATCAGATGCCGGTCCGTCCTCATATTCTGCTCCGTGGATGACACCTACGAAAACATGCTTTGCCATGGGCTGAACCGGGGAAGGGCTTGCACGCTGAGCCGTCTCGATAATGTCGGTGCAGGTGTCCGGCTCAGGGCCCGGTTCGCCAATCTTACCGATGAAGACGTGAATCACACCAAAGGGGACCCGGTACCCGTATTCGATTGAATCAGCTTCGGGGCCCCATCCTGCGTTGTCGATGTAGAGCTTGCCGCGATGACTCTTCGTCATCCGGCCCACAGCATATCCCTTGAGTCCATTAAAACTGCCCTTTAAGAACTCGAAACCATCGTGCGATAGCCCCACGGTGGGCGCCAACTGTCGTGGGTTTGTCATGGCAGATGTCCTCGTGAAAGGAGTTAGTCGTGGAGCCATCGCAACGGGTTAGCTTAAAGGGGTTAAACCGGACAAAGGAACACGGGGAGTTTATACTAGTTCGGCCCCTTCGATGAAGGTAAAAGCCTACGTCTAGTTGTGATTGGTATTGCTAGGGTTTCGATGACCAGGGAGCGAATCCGCTTTGACTGGCCCTCGAGTTGTTGTCTGTCCCTGAACCGCTGCCGGGTCGTCCTTTATATATATATAGGTTGACGCCCGCAGGTTTACAGAGTCCCAAAGCCGGATTTTAAACGTGTCCGGTCCGGTCTCTATACTTCCTGTATTACAATGCAAGTTACATAATAAGGTCGGTTTACATCTATAAGCATTAATTCGCCTCTGGGCCTTGGGCCTTCATAAAGCGTCATTATTCTTACGTCTTCATGGGCTTCTAATCTTCATAAAGTTAAACCGGCTATCCCTGGCCGGTTTACATCCAGTAGTAGTATCCCCAACAAGATCCGTCCCTGAGCGCGCCAGATCTAAAACGGCCACGGCGAGGCCCGCACCTCCGCTGGACGCGTGAGCACGCCAGATCCGCAAGCCCCCGGCCACCCGCATCGCGCCAGCGCTCACAAGTGTGCAGCGCCCAGGCGCGCTAAAGCGGCACCCGCTCCCGCTCGTCGCGTTCGCCCA